>NW_022981205.1:0-10216 GCF_902652985.1 Pecten maximus
TTGGGGTTTGAAGGTTGGGGCTCAAAAAAAAAAATTTTGGGGGAAAAAAAAAAAACCCCCCCCCCTTTTTTTTTTTTTTGGGGGGGAAAAAATTTTTTCCCCCCTGAAATTTAAATGGGGGGAAAAAGGGGCCCAAAAAAAAAAGGAAAAAAAAATTTTTGGGGGAGCCCCCTGGAAAAAAGAGGGCCCCCCCCCCCCCCCCCCCCCCCCCCCCCCCCCCCCCCCCCCCCCCCCCCCCCCCCCCCCCCCCCCCCCCCCCCCCCCCCCCCCCCCCCCCCCCCCCCCCCCCCCCCCCCCCCCCCCCCCCCCCCCCCCCCCCCCCCCCCCCCCCCCCCCCCCCCCCCCCCCCCCCCCCCCTTTTTTTTTTTTTTTTTTTTTTTTTTTTTTTTTTTTTTTTTTTTTTTTTTTTTTTTTTTTTTTTTTTTTTTTTTTTTTTTTTTTTTTTTTTTTTTTTTTTTTTTTTTTTTTTTTTTTTTTTTTTTTTTTTTTTTTTTTTTTTTTTTTTTTTTTTTTTTTTTTTTTTTTTTTTTTTTTTTTTTTTTTTTTTTTTTTTTTTTTTTTTTTTTTTTTTTTTTTTTTTTTTTTTTTTTTTTTTTTTTTTTTTTTTTTTTTTTTTTTTTTTTTTTTTTTTTTTTTTTTTTTTTTTTTTTTTTTTTTTTTTTTTTTTTTTTTTTTTTTTTTTTTTTTTTTTTTTTTTTTTTTTTTTTTTTTTTTTTTTTTTTTTTTTTTTTGCTTTTTAAAAACTTTTTAAAAAGGGCCAAAAGGGGGCAAAAAATGGGGCCCAACATACAAACAATCAAAAAAAGGGCGGACGTTGGGGGAAAAGGACAAAAATTAGCAGTTTTCCCAAAAAAAAAGTGAAGAAAAATTACAGAAATGGATGGGGGGGTTAAGCACCCCAAAGTTTAAAAGGGAAAACCCCCACAAAAAAGGCTTTTCTAGACAATTTCTTTGGGAGTTTGTGTCTAAGCTTTAAGGTACTCTGCACCTTTTCACTGCCCCTGTGTTCTCTTTTTGTGAGGCTGGAAGGGTGCACATCAACCTGGCCCTATTTTTTAATATAGGGTAGCTGAAATGTGCCATCCCTTCTACAAACTGGAAATTAGTTTTTGAAGTTTTTGCTGCCCACTCGAGGGCCGAAACCACAAATGAAAGGGGGTTTTTTTAAAGAGGCATTGACCTGATCTACAGTAATACTAGGTGGCAAAAAAGGGGGGGTCAAACAGGTTTTTTTAAATTAGGGTTGCCATTGTTTTTTTTGAAAAGAAAACGGGGGGCAAAGACGGGTTAAAAAAACGTTGTTGTTGTTAGCGCCGCCGCCGCAAGCAAGATTTTAACTTGTGGTCAAACCCCTTTGGGATAGAGAAAAAATAAGTGACAAAATTAAAAAATTTACAGAAAAATTGAAAAATTACTCTAAATAAATTTTTTGTGCTTAACTTTTTTGGGGTTAATGACAAAATAACAAGATTATCAAAGTGATTTGAGCATGTTTAAAAGGGTGTATTTGAGTTACTTAGCATAGATATAAAATTTTTAAAGTTTTTCTCGGGGTGTATGCTGGTTGAATGTGTTGCGCCTTTCAATGATTTTAAAGTTGATTTAAAAAACCCTTTAAATTAAAAGGGTCCCTTTGAGCCTGGGGGGATGACACATATTTTTTTCTCAAAATGTGCTTCTTAAATTCCCGATAACAATTGTTTTGTTTTTTTTGCTTAAGAGTAAAATGGGGGGCTTATACCAACTTGGCCTATTCCCAGTATGGGCTTATTCATAATGGCCTTGTTTTCAAAAAAAGGCAAAACCCAGGCAGCCCTACCAAAGACAGGGGGAAACCAACATGCTTTATTACCAACAGAGGTTTTTTTCAGGCTTGCCTTTTCCCAAAAAGGGCTTTTTTCAAGAAAGGGAATATTCGGCAAACGGTGGGATGGAAGATGATCCATGTAAGAAGTATTTTTCTTGGTACAAAGATTATGGAGGAAAAATTTTAAAAAAATCGGTGACAACATAACAAAAAAAAATTTGAATGGGTAACTGTGGCTTGGTATTTAATGAAACCTTTCTTAACATCCTTCTCACCTTAAAAAGAATTGGTTTTTTCATTTTTCTGTATTCGTTAATCCAGCTTGGAAAAAACCGACATATTTTATAATGCTAATTCTATTATCCGAAATGGTCTTGGTGTTTCACCGATTTCTTTATGTTATATAGAAAAAGGGCTTGGGTTACCATCAGCATGCACACCGGGTTAAAGGTACTAAAGTGTTTTATGGGTTCAGAGGTGCCCCAGCCAACAGTTAAAAGGCCGCATAACTTGTTTGGGCACAAAATTTCCAAAAATTTTTCCCACCGGGGTCTTGAAATCGGATGATTCCTGGCCCTTTTTTATTAATATGGTGTTAAATACTTTTTTAAATTTAAACTACTTATCTTGAATTTCACACAATGGACTGAAATGTTGGTAAGGGGGTTAAGCGTTTTTTTTAAAAAATTGCAGGGAAAACAAAAAAAGTTATGTAATATTTTTTTGTTTATGTTTGTTTGGGTTTTTTTTTCGGGCCGCATAAATTCGAAAAAATGTGTTTGTTAGGAAAAAAATTGATTGTCCTTTATACAAAAAAAATGTTAATACATCAAAAAATATGAGAAACCAAATTTTGATTACAGGTCATGGTTTAAATTTTAAAAAAAGGAATATGTTTAAAAATTTGATTTTTTCAGAAGACTATTATATACGTGGTTCCCCAAATGGGGAAAAAACAACCCCCCGCCCTTGGACAACATGGGCGAAACAAAGCACGCAGCCGGAGCAACAGAACAAAAAACCCGCAGCAATGGTGCAAAATGACAAAAAAAAAAACGCGGCGGCAGCGGGGGCCAACTAAAGAAGAAGAACCAGCAGTTAAGGGAGCGCACGAAAACAGATGATGGGGGAGTAAAAGGGGAGGGGGGGGGGCAAACCCAAAACAGGGCGGGGGGTAAACCAATGGCGCGACGCGGCGCAAAAACAGGGCCCACCCGGCACAAGCAGGAGAGGAGTCAAATTTTACCAAGGGCAAGGGCAGAACAGCATTTTTTTGCACGTTTACTTTTGTTACCCCGAGGTATTTTAGTAAGCAAATTTTAAATTAATTGTTTTTTTCAAAAAAAACTTTGGAAAAAAAAAAAAATTTTCTATAAATGCATGTTTAAAACCCAGCTTGAAAATTAACCTGGTTTTCCGTCCCCTGAAGGTTTTTTTTCCCTGTATCCCCGCGTTTTTTTTTCCTTTTTCCTTCCAATAAGACATTGAAAATAAAGCTTTTGGCGGGGGGTTTGAAACACTAAAAGGGAAACCATTGGACAAAAAAACCATTTTTTTCAAAGCGTAGGGGGGGTACTGGGAAAAATAGGGTCGTCCCTTTTTTTTCGAAACTAATAAAATAATTTAAAAAAATTTTATGCAGAAACCTTTTCAGAAATGGGGGACACTCCCCTAAAAATTCTGATAAATATCAAAATGGGTTTTTGATTTTCGTTTTTAACCCCATAATCTCTTTTCTCTTTGGGAATGCCAACTGATACTCCCAAAAGTCTGGTACGCAAGAGGTAAAATCATACCTGCAATTTTTATTTTGGGGGATGCTGTTGAACACACCACCTAAAATCCCCGACTTCCCCAGAAAAATTCTTCGGAAACTGGGGCGGAATAAAAATATTCAAAAATCTATGACTAATTCCATATTTCAAGTTTGGCCCGGGAAAATTGAATTTGAAATTGTAATAATTCACGCTTTTAATTTTTAAACAATGGATTTATAGAAAAGGTGTTAACGCCAACCACCTGTTTTATATTGAACCAAAACCATTTCGCGGAATTAATTTGCTTGCTGGGGGAAAGGGGAGGAATTGTAAAATTTCCCCAGGATCAAAGCCTATGTAGGTCAAAGGGGTGAGAAATCGTTAAAGGGAAAAGCCGGGCAAGAATAAATTTGAAACGTGCAGTTCAAAAATCCCGGGGAACGGATAAGTAGGCCATCCACAAAAAACAAAAAATTTCCAAAGGGACAACCCAAAAAATTTTAAAAATCGATTTAAATTTTTTTGGGGAAAAAAACAGCAGTTAATTGAGACAAATTTAGAAAAAGGGACCCAAAAGGGACCGTTTTACAAATATAAAAAAAGATAGGGGTCGGGGGGTTTTATAAGAGACATAAAGTATACACAAGATTAAATTTACTAAATAAACGAAACAAATATGCCAATTCAAGGCATGTAAAAAAACAATTTTTCCCTTTTCAGCCAAAGTTAGCAACCCAAAACTTTTTTAAAGAAAGACCTTAAGTGACATAGGGTAATTTTCATAAAACCCCAGGGAAAGCACTAAAAAAGTTCTTCTTTATTTTTTTTTTTTTTTCCCTTCATTTTTTAGGTCCCTAGCAATCTCGTTGACCTTTCAATCGCCTTTTGTCCGGGGTCGGCGTCTTCCTCGGCGTCTAAATTTTTATTTTCAAACTTTTCTTAAAAAATGCGGGGCTAAATTCAATAAATTTTCAGGAACTTCCCCGGCTGAGGGTGAACCAAAGGGGAAAATATGGGCCCCCCCCGCCCAAGGGGCTGAGGGGCGGGGCCAAAAAGGGGCAAATTTACAAAACTTCAAAAATTTTTTTCACTTCAGATAAGGGGGGTAAACACCCAAGATGAAAGGGGGAAGGGGGAACCAAAAGGAATTTAGACCCTGGGGCCAGTTGCCCCGGGGAGGGAGAACTTTTCAAGAATAGGGGAAAACACATTTTGGGGCATTTTGGGATTTGATTGGAAACCAACGGGGGGAAATTCAGCGGGATGACAGGAGGGGAGACGGGGGCCCTAGTGCCCCCCGGGGTGGGGGCGGGGCCAAAAGGGCAAAAATTACAAAAAATTCAAAAAACTTTCTCTCTACCCAATAGGCGAACAAAACCTTATGTGGGGAAAGGGCTTAGGGGCTTTACAAAAGGGGGGGTTTTGACCCCGGGGCCAGTTTGCCCCGGGGGGGAGGGAAACTTTTCAAATTTTTAACGGGAAAAAACAGACAATTTTGGGAGGGAAAATTTTTTTACTTTAAAAACACAGGGAGACAGGAGGGGGTACGGGCCCAGGGACCCCCAGGGGTGGGGGGGGGGCCCAAAAAAGGGCAAAGACAAAAAAATTTTAAAAACCCCAACCCCAAAGGGGGAACAAAACCCAAGAGGAAGGGCAAGGGCACCAAAAAGGAACAGACCCGGGGTCCCGGCCCCGGGGGGGGGGGAGAAACACTATAGGGAATCGGGAAATCACATTTTGACATTATTTGGGATTTGAGGGAACATTTTAAATTGACAAATATCCCTGGGATACAGTTTGAGGAGGCAGGGGGCCCAGGACCCCCAGGGGGGTGGGGGGGCCAAAAGGGAAAATTTTCAAAATTTCAAAAATTTTTTTCCCCACTCGAATGGAGAACAAAACCTTTAAGTGGAAGGGGCTTAAAGGGCACCAAAAGGAATTTTAGCCCTGGGGTCCAGTTTGCCCCTGGGAGGGGGGGAACTTTCTTGTTTATCGGGAAAACCTTTTTTACTATTATTTGTTTTTTTTATTTGGGAAACTTCTAACTTTGTTAAATTAAGCTTGGGGGACATTTATGGTAGTACTGTGGGCCCCGACTGACCCCGGGGGTGATGGGCGGGGGGAAAAAAGGGGAATTAACAAATTTTAAAAAAACTTTTCTTTCGCCCAAAAAAGGTAGAATTAAAAACTCTTCACAGAGGGGGGGCTTAAGGGGGTTTTCCCTAATTTTTGAATTTCCCACCCTTTTGGGGGCTTGCTTTGCCCCTGGGGGGGATAAACTTTACTATAGTTATGGGAAAATTCATAGTTATAGGGAAAACACATTTTTGACATCATTTTTTTTTTTTGGTTTTAAATTTATTTTTTCATTCAAATTTATGAATTTCCAAAAAACAGTGCCGTTAAGGGCCCCGGGGCCCCTTTTTTAAGCTACTTGCCCTTTTTTGATCCCTAGCACAGAACATGATGGCACTATGATTTTGGAAACCAAGAAATATAACTCCCATTCATAGACAAAGTGTTTTGATAGAAGAATATTTACCGTACAGACACAAAAATGTGTCAGTGTTTAAAATTGCTATTTTACTATTGGCTCCCTGAAAAGGGAAATTTAGCTCCCTTTACGCCTTTTTTGTGCCCGTTCAATTTTGAATCTGATCAGGAAAAAAAATGGCCAACAGGGGGCATCGGAAAAAACATTAAAAATTAACAGTATTCCTTTAGTATACTGGAAGGATATTTTTGAACATACGTAGGGCCCTTTTTCCGTAGTTTTTGACTTCAATTTTTAACTTATTGGGGATAACAAAATTGTGACAGTGGCCATCTTTGGGTTTGACCGTTGAGTTTGTTTCATGCAGAATTTTTTAAACTCGTTCATGACTATAATGTTACTTAATTCCCAGTATTTTATGTATCCAGGGAGGGAATTGCAAAATTTTATTGACAAAGTAGTGACATTGTTTATTAAAGTTCCTCAAAAAAATGTGCATTAAATTTATTCCAAAACCAAAGGGAGGTTTTTTAATTTTTTGCTCCTGGGCGAAATCCCCTGGGGGCTTTTTAACCCCTAGCTTGGGCCCGTGGACGTTTGTTTAAATTTTTATAAAAAAGTATTTTGCAAACAAAGAGGGTATAGCGGAGGTATTCTATTGTGTTTCCTTGTCCCAAAACCTTTTTATTGTGCTATATTACATACCTATTACCTTGATATGACATATCTTTTTGAAAAAAGTTAACCTTGGCCCATTTTTTTAAAATACCAGTGGACTTTATATTTGACAGTGGTTCCTTGTCAGAAGACCTTTTTATCAAAAATACATACTCATTTGCAGACCCGGGTGACCTTGACTGTGACCTTTGCCTACTTTTAAAAAAAAAAAAAAAAATCTGAATTAACCCCTGTCAAAAGTTTGTTGCCTTCTAGCAACTCTTATTGTATTTAAGATTAACATTAAAATTAAATTGAGAACTTTTAATTTATCGGAAATTTAAAACACTTCGTGATTTTTTAGAAAAATAACAGAACATGTACTGCTTTAAAACTTTTTTTATCCCGGAAAAACTGATTTTCTTTTTTTAAAAGTTACAAAATACATGAATATTGAATAATTCAAGTGAATAAGCTACAAAATCAAAATTAATTAGAAATTTTCTTTAAACCCTAGCTATTTTAATAACTGGAATGTGAATTGAAATAAAAAACCCCGAAATTTTTGCTCATTCTGAAATTTTGGGTTGAAAAACAAAAATTTTCAGACAATTACAAGGATATGCCCATTGGTTTGTGTTTTTTTGTTTTTAAAAGGGTTTCAAATTTAAAAAAAAAAAAGATATAACCCCCCAGCTTTTTTATGGATTTTGTATCCCGGGGAAAATAGACCATTGCCATGTTTTATTTTTTTTTGGGAAAAAAATAAATGTGCAAAAGGATCTTAAATTCCTGGGTCCCGCTAAAATTTTATGGGGATTCAGAAGGTTTTAAAAATGTAAACGTTTATGTGTGATGTTTCTTGGGAACTGTGACAAAAAATAAAACCTATTTCCTACAAAAAGACTGTCTTTACAAAGCTGAACCCGATCTAAATCTTTATGACTAGTTTCTGCAGCATATTGTCCTATCTTTTCATTTTTAAACTCTAAAAGTTGTTCGTAATTTCACTACAGATATTTTTACAGGGCCTTTTTTTTTTTTTTTGGGGGGGGGTTTTTGAATTTTGTTTTTTATACTTTTAACTTGAGACTGACATCAGCTTTCCTAATTTAGGTGGTGTATTTCCTTTTCCCCAAATGGGGGGGGTGTGTCCTTTCCCAAAATTGGGGTGTTTTGTGCCCTTTTCCCAAAATTGGGGGGGGTTTCCTTTCCCAAAAATTTGGGGGGGGGGTGTGCCTTTCCCAAAAGGGGGGGGGTGTGGCCTTTCCCCAAAATTTGGGGGGGTGTAACTTTTTTCTTCCCAAAATTGGGGTGGTTGTGCCCCAAATTGGGGGGGATTAATTTGCCTTTTCCCAAAATTGGGGGGGTTTTGGGGCCCTTTTCCCCAAAAGGGGGGGATGTAAAATTTATGCCTTTCCAAAATTTTTGGGGGGTTATTTAGTGTTTTGCTCAGGGAACCCGATCAGGGTTTCCCGTGCTGTTTAGTATAATTCTGGAGTTAAGATTTCCCCCTTAAATAATGTGGGTTGGGCCAATTTTTAAGGAAGGGGTTTAAAACGCTAGTGCAAATTTGTTTTGGGACCCTTTGAAAAAAATTTTGGAACCCCCCTGCCTGGGTTTTGGGTTTTTTTCGGCGAATTATTCCCCCTTTAAACCAAGAATATTGGGGTTTTTTGTTTTTTTGAAAACCAGTTTATATTTAATTGAAAAAATTTGAAAACACTATTATTTTTCAAGGGTTTTCATAAAACATAATGCCCTTTGGTTTCAAAATAAAATTAAAAAAATAGGGCCCCTTATTTGTTTATGGTTATTTTTCCAATTTATTTTGAAATATTCTATTTTAGTTTATTTTCCTTTGGGGTTTTTATCATGGGTGTTGGTAAAGGGGAGGGTAGCCTTTTACGACTAGAAATCAAAGTCATCGTACATTATGTTACTGTTCAAATTGGGATAGATATTTCTAAATATAATATTATCCTTAATTTTTGTAATTTTATCTAAATTTTAGAACTGTGAAGCCGGGAAAGGGCATAGTAAAAAAAGCTTTGGAAAACGGTATTTTTTTTATGAGAAAAATGGAATTTTATGGCCTAGTGCATGCAGGGGGGCAAATTTTAAAAAATATCACATGAAGGTTGCAATCCGAACCAGGGGGAATTTTCCCTCGACTACCCGATAGTCTTTTTTTATGTTTCTAAATGCATTTTATAAAAAAACAAAATTGATCTTTATTTAAATCACATTTGTTAGTTTTCTGGTAAAAATATAATAGTTCCTGGATTTTCAAAAAAGGTTGGGTCAATGTTTTAGAAATTTCCTTCTGTTTGTTTTTAAACAAGGGGTTTTCCGATATAGAGGGGACCAAGGTGTGTGGGCTTTGTTGTTTTTAACTTGAAACCCGGTTAAAAATGTCACTGTGACAATTAATAGCCTTTTTTAAATCATGTAGAAAATTTATTTAGTGCAAAAGGGAAAAAAGGGCCTCCCGTAAAAAACTTTTTAATAATTTCATAGGCATTTGAATGGGGCCCGTTTTTTATTTAAAAATATTTTAAAAGCAAAGGGGCGAATATCGATATTTTTACGGGCGAGTTTTTAAATTTCAGTTTTTCCTTCTACCCTTTTCATAAACCCTTCCAAATTTCGGTAATTTTTTTGTTCCCCTTATCATAGGGCACTTCTAATTACGGTAATTGGGATTTCTTTTAAACATTGACACTTCTAATTCGGTAATTTGGGAATTTTCTTTACATAGACACTTTTAAATTTCAGTAATTGGTATTACTTTTTCGAAGGGGCCCTTTAATTACAGTAATTTGGGTTTTTACTTATTTAGGGCCCTTCTAATTTCGGTAATTTGGGAATTTTTCTTTATATAAAAACTTTAATCAGTAATTGGGATTACCCTTTTCGAAAACACTTTTAATTACAGTAATTGGTATTACTATCATAGACACTTTTAATACATTTAAATTGGGATTAATTCAAGACACTTCTAATTCCCGTAAAATTGGGATTAATTTATCAAGAAACTTTTTAAATTCAGGAATTTGGGATTACCTTATCATGGGGCACTTCTAATTAAAAGTAAATGGGTTTTCTTTTTAAGACACTTTAATTCAGTAATTTGGGATTACCTTTTTCATAGGGCATTCTAATTTAACCAAAATAAAAAAGGGATTACTTTTTTTAAGAAACTTTAATTTTCAGTAATTGGATTTCTACATAGACACTTTAATTTCAGTAATTGGTATTTCTTTATCAAGACACTTTAATCACAGTAATTGGGATTACTTCATAGACACTTCAAAAAAATTTTTTTTAAAGTTTTTTAATTTGGGATTACTTTTTAAAAAGACACTTCTAATTACGTAAATTTGGGATACTTTTTCATAGGGCACTTTAATTTCAGTATTGGTAAATTTCTTTAAACCTTGGGCACTTTAATTTCAGTAAAATTGGGATTACTTATCTTGGGCACCTTTCTAATTGGGA
>NW_022981206.1:0-10215 GCF_902652985.1 Pecten maximus
AAAAAAAAAAAGAAAATAAAAAAATAAAGTTTTAGGACGTCATGATTTACCCAAATTATGATTATTATTTAACTTAATATACAATTTATTTCTGAAATGACAACAAATCAATGATAATTAATGATCTTGCTCCAACTCTGAATCTGAAAGAGAATTCTCCTCATCTAATTTAGGTGAATAGTAGCTGTTTTTCGAAGGTAGAATAAAATCATGATAGATAGATACCGTGTAAACAAAATCTGCAGAAAAATCTGTATCACACTTTCTGAAGAAAATATATCTGCATCGTTTTTTAAGCCTTTGAAAGTTTAACATTTTTGTAAAGAACAGGAAAATGTGGAAATAACAATCTTGCCTTAAGTATTGATGAATATAAAGTTATTTATTAACTCTAGAAATGTTATATTTATCTCTCATTCATAGTGGTCAATATAACAATTTTAGTGTTGATAAATATCTATATTCCCCTCAATCAAAGTGAATAATTGTATAATATATGGGGAAAATCTTGTGTCTATACATTGTAGTTATGTCTTTTCAGACAAGACGACTACCTTTGGAGTCTGTACGCCCTGAAGAAATATTCTCATGGGGAGTTATATAAGGAAATGGTAAGCACTTCTAGAAGAGAAGTTTTTTGAGACACACAGTTAGACTTTGATATATGCCGTCTATTTTATTGCCTCGACACTCTAAAGTAAGCCTAAGGCTGAAGACTTACCAATATATTTATTTATTAGCCGATCTGTCAAAAACAGTCAAATTAAAACTAAAGGATTAAGAATTTGTAAGGATTTATAATTTGTGCACCAATGTTATTTGCGCATGTACTTTTTGGGGCTGAAAGTGCTGGAAAAAACTTTTATCGGTATATTTTGTGCATGAAAAATTTCGACCAAAAACGATGTCCAGGAGGTCCCAAAATTGCTGTATGAAAATGACACTAACACAGATTAGTACAAAACTTTGCTTAAAATCATTTTACTAGCTGGTCTGTCAAAATAAGTCAGATTTTAAATGTTGTGTTTTGATTTAGTTTCTTTTAAAGTAAAAATACTCTAGTAACAGCTATGTATGATATAGGTACATGTATAACTAAAGACATAAGAAACATAGGGCCTTGGATCCAGTTTTTTGGTAAACAGGAATTTTTTGTAAAATTTGAGAATATTTGCAATAATTCCATAAAAATATGTATAAGGTTCTAGTGAAGTAATAGTGACAGAATGGTCCAATACTGATACTGGATATGAAAAAACAGACATTTACTTGATGTGTAGTGTATTACTTAAAATTGATATATAATCAGTGAAATAGCAACAGTACAGACAAGTCAACTGTTATATTATCAAGGCAGGATGCCTCTTCGCCAAGACAATTTTTTTGTGTCTTGATAAAGGGGTAGTTTGTGTAAACTATTGTTGGCCTGTCAGTGTTTTACTTATCTCATGTTCAGTTTTTGGTAATTTATTATCCATTCCTTTTGACATCTTCACAGATAGCCTTTGGGTCACGCTTTCAGCAGAAGAACCCGGACACCTACATCAGCCTGTTGGAGGAAGGTCACATGATTCTCCGCAGCACCATGGTAACGGGAAGTCCTGGTGACGGATCACAAGATTCAGATTTACTCCAGGAGTCTGCAGCTCTGCTTGGAGAGTTCTATTCAATGTAAGTTACATAATTAAAGAAACAAAATGTACGGTAATTACCTGATAAAAAGCCCACCTCCTACCTTGGTCCTGAGTTTAGGTACTAGATCCCAGGGCTTATTGTCCGATATTAATGGTATCCTACTTTGGGCATTGATTTTAGGTACTGAATCCTAGAGCTTATTGCCAGATATTAATGGAACCCTACTTTGGGCCATGATTTTAGGTACTTGATCCTAGAGCTTATTGCCCGATATTAATGGTATCCTACTTTGGGCCATGAGTTTAGGTATTGGATCCCAGAGCTTATTGCCAGATATTAATGGAACCCTACTTTGGGCATTGATTTTAGGTACTGAATCCTAGAGCTTATTGCCCGATATCAATGGTACATGTTCATATTGAAATAATTCAGTTACCAATTCTTTAGTACAGTTACACGTATTGCTTAGATAATGTGATATTTACTCCTTTTTACTGTAGAAACAAAAGATTGAACGATTTATGTCACCAGGTTGGTCAGGTGGCACAGTGGTAGTTCCTAAGACATTTTGCTTTCCACATATTGGATGTGAACATGTGTGGGAGTCACCTGCTTGACCAAGTAGATTTTCTTAAGGTGTTCAGATTATACTCACATGCTTCCAACTGCACAAACAGGAATGCTTAAATTAAGGTTAATATACAAAATGTAACATAATGTTTAGCAATTGTTCTGAAATAAAGTTGATTTTGATAAAAATACCTAAAAATATATCTATTATTTCTAGTAACATTTTGAATTGTTTTACATTAATATTGAATTATTACGAACTGTTTTTTGTTTTCTGTTTTGAAGGCCGGGGAATTCTCAGTGGCACTTAGGTTTACCATACTACCTGATGTCAGGTCTGAGTTTGTCCTATGTAGTGAGACAAGCCCTCCAGTATAAACAGCACACCAAAAGTGTAAGTTTTACAGTATAATCACTCACCAAAAGTGTAAGTTTAACAGTATGAACAGCTCACCAAAAGTGTAAGTTTTACAGTATAAACAGCTCACCAAAAGTGTAAGTTTTACAGTATAAACAGCACACCAAAAGAGTAAGTTTTACAGTATGGTCAGCTCACCAAAAGTGTAAGTTTTACAGTATAAACAGCTCACCAAAAGTGTAAGTTTTACAGTATAAACAGCTCACCAAAAGTGTATGTTTTACAGTATAAACAGCTCACCAAAAGTGTATGTTTTACAGTATAAACCGCTCACCAAATGTGTAAGTTTTACAGTATAAACAGCTCACCAAAAGTGTAAGTTTTACAGTATAAACAGCTCACCAAAAGTGTATGTTTTACAGTATAAACAGCTCACCAAATGTGTAAGTTTTACAGTATAAACAGCACACCAAAAGTGTAAGTTTTACAGTATAAACAGCTCACCAAAAGTGTAAGTTTTACAGTATAAACAGCTCACCAAAAGTGTAAGTTTTACAGTATAAACAGCACACCAAAAGTGTAAGTTTTGCAGTATAAACAGCTCATCAATAGTGTATTTTTTACGGTATAAACAGCTCACCAAAAGTGTAAGTTTTACAGTATAAGCAGCACACCAAAAATGTAAGTTTTACAGTATAAACAACTCACCAATAGTGTAAATTTTACAGTATAAACAGCTCACCAAAAGTTTTAGTTTTACAGTTTAGACAGCTCACCAAAAGTGTAAGTTTTATGGTATAAACAGCTCCCCAAAAGTGTAAGTTTTGCAGTATAAACAGCTCATCAATAGTGTAAGTTTTACAGTATAAACAGCACACCAAAAGTGTAAGTTTTACAGTATAAACAGCTCACCAAAAGTGTAAGTTTTACAGTATAAACAGCTCACCAAAAGTGTAAGTTTTACAGTATAAACAGCACACCAAAAGTGTAAGTTTTGCAGTATAAACAGCTCATCAATAGTGTATTTTTTACGGTATAAACAGCTCACCAAAAGTGTAAGTTTTACAGTATAAGCAGCACACCAAAAATGTAAGTTTTACAGTATAAACAACTCACCAATAGTGTAAATTTTACAGTATAAACAGCTCACCAAAAGTTTTAGTTTTACAGTTTAGACAGCTCACCAAAAGTGTAAGTTTTATGGTATAAACAGCTCCCCAAAAGTGTAAGTTTTGCAGTATAAACAGCTCATCAATAGTGTAAGTTTTACAGTATGAACAGCTCGGCACCAAAAGTGTAGGTTTTACAGTATAAACAGCTCACCAAATGTGTAGGTTTTACAGTATAAACAGCTCACCAAAAGTGTTAAGTTTTACAGTATAAATAGCTCACCAAATGTGTAAGTTTTACAGTATAAACGGTTCACCAAAAGTGTAAGTTTTACAGTATAAACAGCTCACCAAAAGTGTAAGTTTTGCAGTATAAACATCTCACCAAAAGTGTAAGTTTTACAGTATAAACAGCTCGGCACCAAAAGTGTAGGTTTTACAGTATAAACAGCTCACCAAATGTGTAAGTTTTACAGTATAAACAGCTCATCAATAGTGTAAGTTTTACAGTATAAACAGCTCACAAAAAGTGTAAGTTTTACAGGATGGTCAGCTCACCAAAAGTGTTAAGTTTTACAGTATAAACAGTTCACCAAAAGTGTATGTTTTACAGTATAAACAGCTCACCAAAAGTGTAAGTTTTACAGTATAAACAGCTCACCAAAAGTGTTAGTTTTACGGTATAAACAGCACACCAAAAGTGTAAGTTTTACAGTATGGTCAGCCCACCAAAAGTGTAAGTTTTACAGTATAAACAGCTCACCCAAAGTGTAAGTTTTACAGTATAAACAGCTCACCCAAAGTGTAAGTTTTACAGTATAAACAGCTCACCAAAAGTGTAAGTTTTACGGTATAAACAGCTCACCAAAAGTGTAAGTTTAACAGTATGAACAGCTCACCAAAAGTGTAGGTTTTACAGTATGGTTAGCTCACCAAAAGCGTAAGTTTTACAGTATAAATAGCTCATCAATAGTGTACGTTTTACAGTATAAACAGCTCACCAAAAGTGTAAGTTTTGCAGTATCAGCTCACCAAAAGTGTAAGTACAGGGAGACCCACCTCAAAATGACCCTGGCATTTCATGGGACGATAAACCCAGCAAGCAAACAAACAAACAAACAAACTAAAAACCATGAATTTTGGCCCTTTTATCCTTTTACAAATCATATTGATCATATTAATGATAATTCAAGAAATTTAGTTTTTTAAATTTGAATTATAAATATTAACTGATTTATATGATTTTCTGCTCTATTACAGACTTTAGCATACTGTTATGGACAAGGTTTTCTCCACTACCTAAACTACGTCCTCTTCCAAGACGATGAACCATTTCAACTGAAAGAGGTTTGGCTTAATTGCGTGGGGTATATTGAAGAATGAAAGCATTTCAATGTATACTCATTAATGAGTGACAGACAATGGTACTGATATCAGTGGCAGTGTATAGATTTTACCATTAGTTTTTAATGTAGATACACTATATTGTCAAGTCAAGCCATTGTTTTCTAAATATCGATTAAATGGAATTGCAGATTTTTTTTAGATATCTGAGTTTTAGATACATATGTTCATGAATTAGTGATTTAGTCAATTGTTTTATGTTTGAGCGTTTAAATTGTCTTCAATTTGCAAAATTACCATATTATTTTTTTAAACAAGGAGGGGGGGGGGGGGGGGGGGGGGCACATGAGAGCCATTTAAACATAGTTTGGAGAAGTGTTTAAAGTTTAAAGTTTGGAATGTCATATTGTGTTTGTATGATTAGTGACTTAACATATAAAGTGATAGCAATACAAAGCCGTTTTATTTATCACATAATATTCACACAAAAAAATAAAACGCATCAAATTAATGAAAAATTAAGCGAAAACTTCAATATTTTTGTTGTATAAGAGTGGCAAACTCCAACTTGATTGGCATGTTTTTCACCGCCAAAACAATTGTGACATCATCACACCACCACTAATTATTTAATGTATTATTACACATTGTGAAAGAGACATTCTACGCATATTTCCTCTTCAGCAAAGAATCTCTAATATTGAACAGAAAATTACAATGAAATGACTGTGTTCCTTTCTGTAGGATGAGGGTGACATGGTGCTGGAAGTCTGTGCTGAAGCAATGCCCGACAAGCTATCACGAATAATCCTGTTCTCTCGTCTTCAGACATACACTCAAGGTACATTAACTTGAGTTTACTACGTAAACTACGAATTTGTCTCAAAATATACACTATACTGTATTTGGTCTCTGGTATCAATATATATATCATTATAAAATATTAAAGATTTATTTTTCTTTAGTTATTTTTGAATTGCAAATATGCTATTTCATCAGACTTGTAACTGATGTCCTATGTGTGAAATCATGAAATCTTAAGCTTGAGGGTGTGACAAAAATATTTCAAACAGGAGGATGAAATTCTTGTATGTTCCCTCTGAGGATTTTTCTTAGGGTTAATTACTTATGAACTTCACCCCAGTGAGTATTCTTTGGAGAATTAATGAATATGTAAAATCTGATATTTATAAAAATGTAAGATAGTTTTGCTTTTTCTAAGGGTTAATTACTTAGGAACTTCAACCCAGTGAGTATTCTTTGGTGAATTAATGAATATGTAAAATCGTATGTTTTTAAACATGTGAGATAGTTTTGTATTCATAAGAGTTATTTCCCTTGTTTTAGAGAAGACCCTCAATCTACTAAAGCATGCCTTACAACAGAAATACAAACCAGACGAAGCTAGAAGGTGAGTGTCACATTGTCTCTACAAATCAGGATTAAATGAGGATTATAATTACCATTAATTCTACATGAAAACCAATATATTATCCAGCAGCAAGACCAGGGGCCAACACATATAACCTCTGACTCGAGAACAAAGGGTGGATTTATCACAGGACAATTAGAATATATTTGTTACTTAATCTACTGAACAAGAATATAGTCATGTGGTTGAGATCATGATTTTTTATTTTATTTTATTTTTTTATTTATTTTATTTTTATTTTTTATTTTATTTTTTTTTTATTTGCAGTGGTACTGATATGCTGGCACTTTCCTTGCTTCAACTGAAATCATGTGACCCAGAGTCGGCCCGTCTGGCACTGGCAGCTGTCAGTCAGGTATGTGTGAAGGACACAAGAGGTCTATTGTACCTGTATTTTTTATCATTTTAAATAGGTTTCCATCATCTGACAATGAGTTTCACATTTCTAAATACATGTATATATTGTTAGGTAAACAATCATGGCCTAGACCTACTGTGTAGGCCAACAAAATGAGATTTTCTGCACACAGATATACACTTGTACCACAAAACTTGTTTATAGCAAATTCGACAGGAACAAATTAAGGAATTAGTTTCTTATATCCTACTTTTTTCTTTATAAGATTTTACAACAAATATGGTTGAACCAAATTCAGGAATTTTGATTTATATTGTTATAACCTAGCGATATGGGTACATGAGCATTTGTATAAATGTATGTTGAATATCAAATTATTGAACTTGTTCAATAAATTTCATGTGAAATAGCCACTCGATGACATGTAAGATCCTCTATTTACACCACCAGATGGAGCTACAGCAGTTTTGTGTCAACCACCACCAGCTGTTACATGAGGACTTTCAACAATTATCTCCCCTTTCACAGGTCTGTGTGTTATATATATTTCTAGGGTGTGTGCAATGATTTTCTCTCCTTTCACAAGCCAGCATGTTGTATGAGTAATTGATGCATTATTTCCCCTTTCACAAGTCAGCACATTTTGGATAAGTGGTCCATGCATTAATTATCTCCCCTTTCACAAGTCAATGTTGGATAAGTGGCCCATGCATTAATTATCTCCCCTTTCACAAGTCAATGTTGGATAAGTGGCCCATGCATTAGTTATCTCCCCTTTCACGAGCCAGCATGGTGAATGAGTAATTTATGCATTATCTCCCCTTTCACAAGTCAGCATGTTGTATGTGTGGGCTATGCATTAATAATCTCCCCTTTCACAAGTTAATGTTGGATAAGTAATCTAGGCATTAGTTATCTCCCATTTCACAATTCAACTGACATCCTTTCTGTTTTCCCTCAGCTGATGCGTAGACACTGCCCAGAGGTCCTAATCCAGTGTCTCATAGCACTACATGACATTGGTACTATTCCTCTGGATCTCGCCATCAAACTTTTACAGGTAAAATCCAGCTGGACCATGGACTTCTACAGGTACACCTTAAAATGGCTAACACCTTGTTAGAGGTACCACCTATAGAATTTATTTAATAAATTACATAGAAGTAATAGGAAGGTAATCTAACCATGTATAGAATAGCCCGAGTTTCCTCTGGCCCTGACACCATGAAAACGTGGAATTATCCGACACTGTTTGGTGTCGCTAAGAATTTGGTGCAAATACAATAAAATTAGGTAAAGCGTAAAGCGAGGGTCTATACGGACGAAATAAAACACCTAGATGGGACTAAATGGGTGTTCTGGGATAAATAAATATCTCATTTATCCATATATGTAAGGTAGGTGTTATGTCACCTCTGATTTTATTGTATTTGCACCAAATTCTTAGCGACACCAAACGTGGTCGGATAATTCAACGTTTTCATATAGTAGTGCGCTCTGGCCCTACACCAGACATAGTGTCAGGGCCAGAGGAAACTCGGGCTAGTATAGAAGTGATTTATTGTGGAGTCATGGGGTCAGGTAGATATTTTAATGGAATAGACATCAGCAGTTTGATACACCATTACTGTTAACATTGTATGTCCATTAAATTCCATTTTCTACAGAGAAGAATTAAGGTGCTGGAGATTCGGTGATTAGAATCTTCTCCTACCTTGAGAGCATGATAGATTAATCTCCGACCCGAGGGGTGATATTCTGGTTTTCAAACCGGAGGCTCTGCCAGGGGTTACTTAGACAATCGAGAATATCACCCCAGGGTTGGAGGCTTGTCAGTCACGTCCTCAAAGTAGGGAATGATTATTTTTCCCCTATGAGACTATTTCAATTACATATGGTCGAGTTGAAATATTAAGTATTTTGCGATGCACACAATTTTGACGTGATGTTATTGTATCTTTGCCAGAACATGTTATCTGTCAAACCCTAGGTGTTGACAGAGAAGTCACTCTCTTATAAGTGGTGAGGGAAAAGTTACTCTCTAAGAGGTGACTGAAAAATATTGAACATGCAAAACAAGAGATAAATCTGTAAATGATGGAGAAAATCCAATCTATCCCTGTAGATCTGTAGGACAATTTAACTTAACTTTCAGGGACCCAGTGGATATGATGAAATCCATCAGAATGCACATCTCAAGGAATATCTAGAGCTACTCATCAACGGTAAGTTAGATTTAATACTGTTTTAGGCGTAAATAAAAATATAGTTGGTTTAGCATAACCCACCCAACCAAGAAGAAATGCCCCCACTCAAAAGATTTTATTTGGAAAAATAAAAAATTGTTTTTTAATGATTTGACCGTTATGGATATTTATGTCCGGAAGTTGCTGTGCAGGTTTGAAACTACGTCTCCCAAACCCAAATAAGGCTGGTGTGGGTTTCTTTTGTTTAAGAGCCTAAAATAAATAATGATTTCCATATTCTGGTTTGTTTTCCTATTAAAAGTTGAATATCTGTTTTCCGACTGAATAAAAAAATAATTCAGCCCTACCTACCTACCCATATGTAAAACCCCTTGGTCGGGTTACAGAAAACCAAGATGTTTTTAAGGGTGGCCTTACAGTAATGGTTAACGGAATAGCAATGGTACTGTTCTCGGCAAGGATTGCTAGAGACACAGTTCGTAGCTGTCACTTTGTTTGTCAGATCAACAGACCCGTTTCCATTTTGGCCCCTTAAGTCCTTTTAGACGCCACATATGTCAATGAAAACTAGCAAATCAGCTTTTTAGTTGCATTCTCTTCTTTCACTTTTTATACACCCGATTGAAGAGAGAAAATCTTTAATGTATTCCTTAAAATCTAAAAAATATCATGTTTAATTCTGAATTTTAACATTTCAGATGAACAAAGAAAGTATGTGTTTGAAGATGCAGTGGTAAGTGTAACCAATGTTGTTAATGGTCATGTTGGATATTGAATAATTCGGTCTGTAATAGATTTTGGATGATGACCTTGGGGGAAAAAAGATCAGCTAATCGGTGATATGTCAAAACATTCTATAAACATCTCGCAGGAGTTTTTGATGATAAAATTTACCTTTTGAAACACCCTGTCATTTTTAGCTCACCGGTTACGAGTAACCAGGAGCTAATGCTTTCACCCCGGCGTCCGCGTCCCACCCCAAAACTTTAAAGTTTTTGGAGTAAGTTTTTGGAAAGCTTGTAAGTCCAAAAGTATACACCTCATGCCCTTCTAAGTTGGTTTATACATTCATTAGAGGTCTAGGAGTGATGTTATGGCAAAATTATGCAGAAAAAAAATGTGATTATTTTTAAGTTTTGGGGTTAAGTTTTTTGAAAGCTTGTAAGTCCAAAAGTATACACCTCATGCCCTTCTAAATTGGT
>NW_022981207.1:0-10477 GCF_902652985.1 Pecten maximus
CAAATTTACAAGGCCTTTTTTTAATAAGGTCCCTAAATTTAATTTTTTTAATCCTACTGCGGGCCTTCTTTAGCCTTTACACCCTTTTTACTAGGCCCTTGACTTTAATTAAGGTTTTTCAGGCCTTAAAGGCCTTAATTAGTCTTTACAAGGGCCCCTTAAGATCCCTTTAAATTAAAGGGCCTACTGACAAGGCCTTTAACTTAATCTGCTTTACAAGGTCCATTGGGCTTCCAAGGCCTTTGGTATGCCTTTAATTGGTCCTAATACAGGCCTTTAAATGCCTTAATAGGTCCCCTAAGGGCCTTTTTATTAAGCCTTAAAGTTACCCTTTTAAAGGCCTTAAGCCTTTATGGCCTCTTAAAGGTCCTTGTAACCCAATACGGTCTATTTCGGCCCTTTGATTAAACCCTTAATACAGGTCCTACTGTACAAGGCCTTTATTGATGACCTTAATACAGGTCCTACTGTACAAGGCCTTTATTGATGACCTTAATACAGGTCCTACTGTACAAGGCCTTTATTGATGACCTTAATACAGGTCCTACTGTACAAGGCCTTTATTGATGACCTTAATACAGGTCCTACTGTACAAGGCCTTTATTGATGACCTTAATACAGGTCCTACTGTACAAGGCCTTTATTGATGACCTTAATACAGGTCCTACTGTACAAGGCCTTTATTGATGACCTTAATACAGGTCCTACTGTACAAGGCCTTTATTGATGACCTTAATACAGGTCCTACTGTACAAGGCCTTTATTGATGACTTTAATACAGGTCCTACTGTACAAGGCCTTTATTGATGACCTTAATACAGGTCCTACTGTACAAGGCCTTTATTGATGACCTCAATACAGGTCCTACTGTACAAGGCCTTGTTGATGACCTTAATACAGGCCCTACTGTACAAGGCCTTTATTGATGACCTTAATACAGGTCCTACTGTACAAGGCCTTTATTGATGACCTTAATACAGGTCCTACTGTACAAGGCCTTTATTGATGACCTTAATACAGGTCCTACTGTACAAGGCCTTTATTGATGACCTTAATACAGGTCCTACTGTACAAGGCCTTTATTGATGACCTTAATACAGGTCCTACTGTACAAGGCCTTTATTGATGACCTTAATACAGGTCCTACTGTACAAGGCCTTTATTGATGACCTTAATACAGGTCCTACTGTACAAGGCCTTTATTGATGACCTTAATACAGGTCCTACTGTACAAGGCCTTTATTGATGACCTTAATACAGGTCCTACTGTACAAGGCCTTTATTGATGACCTTAATACAGGTCCTACTGTACAAGGCCTTTATTGATGACCTTAATACAGGTCCTACTGTACAAGGCCTTTATTGATGACTTAATACAGGTCCTACTGTACAAGGCCTTTATTGATGACCTTAATACAGGTCCTACTGTACAAGGCCTTTATTGATGACCTTAATACAGGTCCTACTGTACAAGGCCTTTATTGATGACCTTAATACAGGTCCTACTGTACAAGGCCTTTATTGATGACCTTAATACAGGTCCTACTGTACAAGGCCTTTATTGATGACCTTAATACAGGTCCTACTGTACAAGGCCTTTATTGATGACCTTAATACAGGTCCTACTGTACAAGGCCTTTATTGATGACCTTAATACAGGTCCTACTGTACAAGGCCTTTATTGATGACCTTAATACAGGTCCTACTGTACAAGGCCTTTATTGATGACTTAATACAGGTCCTACTGTACAAGGCCTTTATTGATGACTTAATACAGGTCCTACTGTACAAGGCCTTTATTGATGACTTTAATACAGGTCCTACTGTACAAGGCCTTTATTGATGACCTTAATACAGGTCCTACTGTACAAGGCCTTTATTGATGACCTTAATACAGGTCCTACTGTACAAGGCCTTTATTGATGACCTTAATACAGGTCCTACTGTACAAGGCCTTTATTGATGACCTTAATACAGGTCCTACTGTACAAGGCCTTTATTGATGACCTCAATACAGGTCCTACTGTACAAGGCCTTTATTGATGACCTTAATACAGGTCCTACTGTACAAGGCCTTTATTGATGACCTTAATACAGGTCCTACTGTACAAGGCCTTATTGATGACTTTATACAGGTCCTACTGTACAAGGCCTTTATTGATGACCTTAATACAGGTCCTACTGTACAAGGCCTTTATTGATGACCTTAATACAGGTCCTACTGTACAAGGCCTTTATTGATGACCTTAATACAGGTCCTACTGTACAAGGCCTTTATTGATGACCTTAATACAGGTCCTACTGTACAAGGCCTTTATTGATGACCTTAATACAGGTCCTACTGTACAAGGCCTTTATTGATGACCTTAATACAGGTCCTACTGTACAAGGCCTTTATTGATGACTTTAATACAGGTCCTACTGTACAAGGCCTTTATTGATGACCTTAATACAGGTCCTACTGTACAAGGCCTTTATTGATGACCTTATACAGGTCCTACTGTACAAGGCCTTTATTGATGACCTTAATACAGGTCCTACTGTACAAGGCCTTTATTGATGACCTTAATACAGGTCCTACTGTACAAGGCCTTTATTGATGACCTTAATACAGGTCCTACTGTACAAGGCCATTATTGATGACCTCAATACAGGTCCTACTGTACAAGGCCTTTATTGATGACCTTAATACAGGTCCTACTGTACAAGGCCTTTATTGATGACCTTAATACAGGTCCTACTGTACACGGCCTTTATTGATGACCTTAATACAGGTCCTACTGTACAAGGCCTTTATTGATGACTTTAATACGGGTCCTACTGTACAAGGCCTTTATTGATGACCTTAATACAGGTCCTACTGTACAAGGCCTTTATTGATGACTTTAATACAGGTCCTACTGTACAAGTCCTTTATTGATGACCTTAATACAGGTCCTACTGTACAAGGCCTTTATTGATGACCTTAATACAGGTCCTACTGTACAAGGCCTTTATTGATGACCTTAATACAGGTCCTACTGTACAAGGCCTTTATTGATGACCTTAATACAGGTCCTACTGTACAAGGCCTTTATTGATGACCTTAATACAGGTCCTACTGTACAAGGCCTTTATTGATGACTTTAATACAGGTCCTACTGTACAAGGCCTTTATTGATGACCTTAATACAGGTCCTACTGTACAAGGCCTTTATTGATGACCTTAATACAGGTCCTACTGTACAAGGCCTTTATTGATGACCTTAATACAGGTCCTACTGTACAAGGCCTTTATTGATGACCTTAATACAGGTCCTACTGTACAAGGCCTTTATTGATGACCTTAATACAGGTCCTACTGTACAAGGCCTTTATTGATGACCTTAATACAGGTCCTACTGTACAAGGCCTTTATTGATGACCTTAATACAGGTCCTACTGTACAAGGCCTTTATTGATGACCTTAATACAGGTCCTACTGTACAAGGCCTTTATTGATGACCTTAATACAGGTCCTACTGTACAAGGCCTTTATTGATGACCTTAATACAGGTCCTACTGTACAAGGCCTTTATTGATGACCTTAATACAGGTCCTACTGTACAAGGCCTTTATTGATGACCTTAATACAGGTCCTACTGTACAAGGCCTTTATTGATGACCTTAATACAGGTCCTACTGTACAAGGCCTTTATTGATGACCTTAATACAGGTCCTACTGTACAAGGCCTTTATTGATGACCTCAATACAGGTCCTACTGTACAAGGCCTTGTTGATGACCTTAATACAGGCCCTACTGTACAAGGCGTTTATTGATGACCTTAATACAGGTCCTACTGTACAAGGCCTTTATTGATGACCTTAATACAGGTCCTACTGTACAAGGCCTTTATTGATGACCTTAATACAGGTCCTACTGTACAAGGCCTTTATTGATGACCTTAATACAGGTCCTACTGTACAAGGCCTTTATTGATGACCTCAATACAGGTCCTACTGTACAAGGCCTTTATTGATGACCTTAATACAGGTCCTACTGTACAAGGCCTTTATTGATGACCTTAATACAGGTCCTACTGTACAAGGCCTTTATTGATGACCTTAATACAGGTCCTACTGTACAAGGCCTTTATTGATGACCTTAATACAGGTCCTACTGTACAAGGCCTTTATTGATGACCTTAATACAGGTCCTACTGTACAAGGCCTTTATTGATGACCTTAATACAGGTCCTACTGTACAAGGCCTTTATTGATGACTTAATACAGGTCCTACTGTACAAGGCCTTTATTGATGACCTTAATACAGGTCCTACTGTACAAGGCCTTTATTGATGACCTTAATACAGGTCCTACTGTACAAGGCCTTTATTGATGACCTTAATACAGGTCCTACTGTACAAGGCCTTTATTGATGACTTTAATACAGGTCCTACTGTAAAATGATTGCAGGAAGTTATCACATATTAATATGAAATGGAATTTTTGGGTACAAAGCATGACATTGGCAGATTTTGAGAATTTACATGAAATCATTTAAATATGAATTGATTATTGCACAACTTAAAACAGGTTGTCCCTAACTGTAGCATATATAAATAGAGGATATCTAACAGTGTCTTCAGTAATACCAAATATATTTCAAGAGTGGGGCTAATATTTTGATATTTTTCACTCGTGCTGTGCACTCATGAAAAATATCAAAATACTAGCCACACGAGTGAAATATATTTGGTATTACTGAAGACACTGTTAGATATTCTGTTTATTACATTTTTCATCAACGAAAACCCTACCCCGTATGCTAACTAGGACTACAGCGATAATTTGTAAACAAAAACAGTAGTTTCCCCTGTCCAGGTGCTGCATATATGTCAGGCTTTCTGATTGGTCAATTATTTTGGTATTTTCTAATCTTGAATTTGATTGGTCAAATCAGCAAAAGTGATATTTTTCACTAGTGAAAAATATGATATTCTTCACTAGTGAAAAATATCACTTTTATAGAATGAATAATTTTGATATTTCACTAGTAAAAATGTAATAAAAGTTGGTATTAAAAGTACTCCAACAATGCAATTTGGTATATAGCTGGATCATATTATGTACATGTTTGGATCACTCTTTATAGGTATGACAGGAAAAGGGTAACCCTTAATATGTAGGTATGTCAGAAAAATGATAACTCTTATCTAGGTATGTCAGAAAAATGATAACCCTTATCTAGGTATGTCAGAAAAATGGTAACCCTTATGTAAGTATGACAGGAAAAGAGTAACCCTTATGTAGGTATGACAGGAAAAGGTAACTCTTATCTAGGTATGTCAGAAAAATGGTAACCCTTATGTAAGTATGACAGGAAAAGAGTAACCCTTATGTAGGTATGACAGGAAAAGGGTAACCCTTATGTAGGTATGACAGGAAAAGAGTAACCCTTATGTAGGTATGACAGGAAAAGGGTAACCCTTATGTAGGTATGACAGGAAAATGGTTACCCTTATGTAGGTATGACAGGAAAAGGGTAACCCTTATGTATATATAGGTATGACAGGAAAATGGTAACCCTTATGTATATATAGGTATGACAGGAAAAGGGTAACCCTTATGTAGGTATGACAGGAAATGGTAACCCTTATGTAGGTATGACAGGAAAAGGGTAACCCTTATGTATATATAGGTATGACAGGAAAAGGGTAACCCTTATGTAGGTATGACAGGAAAATGGTTACCCTTATGTAGGTATGACAGGAAAAGGGTAACCCTTATGTATATATAGGTATGACAGGAAAAGGGAAACCCTTATGTATATATAGGTATGACAGGAAAAGGGAAACCCTTATGTAGGTATGACAGGAATAGGTAACTCTTATGTAGGTTTGACAGGAATAGGTAACTCTTATGTAGGTATGACAGGAAAAGGGTAACCCTTATGTAGGTATGACAGGAAAAGGGAAACCCTTATGTAGGTATGACAGGAAAAGGGTAACCCTTATGTAGGTATGACAGGAAAAGGGTTACCCTTATGTAGGTATGACAGGGAAAGGGTAACCCTTATGTATATATATGTATGACATGAAAATGGTAACTCTTATGTATATATAGGTATGACAGGAAAAGGGTTACCCTTATGTAGGTATGACAGGAAAAGGGTAACCCTTATGTATATATATGTATGACAGGAAAATGGTAACTCTTATGTATATATATGTATGACAGGAAAAGGGTAACTCTTATGTATATATATGTATGACAGGAAAATGGTAACTCTTATGTATATATAGGTATGACAGGAAAAGGGTAACCCTTATGTAAGTATGACAGGAAAAGGGTAACCCTTATGTATATATAGGTATGACAGGAAAATGGTAACCCTTATGGAGGTATGACAGGAAAATGGTTACCCTTATGTATATATAGGTATGACAGGAAAAGGGTAACCCTTATGTATATATAGGTATGACAGGAAAAGGGTAACCCTTATGTATATATAGGTATGACAGGAAAAGGGTAACCCTTATGTATATATAGGTATGACAGGAAAAGGGTAACCCTTATGTATATATAGGTATGACAGGAAAAGGGTAACCCTTATGTAGGTATGACAGGAAAAGGGTAACCCTTATGTAGGTTGACAGGGAAAAGGTACCCTTATGTATATATGGTTAATAACAGGAAAGGGTAACCCTTATATATATATAGGTATGAAAAGGAAAAGGGAACCCTTATGTTTATAGGTATGACAGAAAAGGTTCCTTTTATGTAATTAGTTGAAGGGAAATGGTCCCTATTTAAGTTGACAGAAAAGGTTATTTTTAGGTTGACAGGAAAGGGTACCCTTGTAGGTATGATAGGAAAGGGTCCCTTATGTAGGTAGACAGGACAAGGGTAACCCCTTTGTATATATAGGTATGCCGGAAATGGAACCCTTAGTATATATAGTTGACAGGAAAGTAACCCTTGTTAGGTATGAACAGGAAAAGGTTTAAACCCTTTGTTTGTATGCAAGGAAAATGGTTAACCCTTATGTATATATTGATATACAGGAAAAGAGTACCTTTATGTATTTAGTATGACAGGAAAAGGGTTAACCCTTATTTTGGTATGACAGGAAAAAAAAAAAAAAAAAAAAAAAAAAAAAAAAAAAAAAAAAAAAAAAAAAAAAAAAAAAAAAAAAAAAAAAAAAAAAAAAAAAAAAAAAAAAAAAAAAAAAAAAAAAAAAAAAAAAAAAAAAAAAAAAAAAAAAAAAAAAAAAAAAAAAAAAAAAAAAAAAAAAAAAGGGTTAACCCTTTTTTTTAAATAGGTACTTATGTACAGGAAATTTTAAAAAATTTTTTTTAACTCATGGGAGTGGAAGGGTAAATCGAAATTGGGGATCAGTATCCATAAGGGGGGTTTTTTTTATCCAGGGGCTTTAAATGTGCTTTGATTTCCCCCCTTCTTCAAAAAAAAAGTAACTTCATACTTTTGGTTTTTACACCTTTTTAGTCTGTTTGAATTTTTTGGTTGTTTTTCATTTTAATGAACATTGTTGGCAACTGAAAACGGAGGGGCGGACTACAGTAGTTTCAAGTATGACCACCTTACAGCTTGTAATGTTCGTTCCCCAAATGACAAATAGTCCCACAACTTGACTAAATTTCAAATTATATGGCATTTTCATTTTTTCTTCTTAAATTTCAATTTCAACCAATTTCATTGCAATGCAAAAGATGGGGCATCAGGAAAAGTCTAATCTAAGCCTTTTCGTAAAACATGGACAGTTTATTGTTACAAAATTTTAAGTGAGAGTACAAGCCCACCTTAACTAGTCAGATATGGAATTTCCCTTAGCCTAGTGGGTGGTGTTGCCTGAGAGTGATAGGTGTTAGTTAGGCCCACACAGACAGGTAATCCTAACACATAGGGTTTTGGTCATAAGAACAGGTTTCACAACCATGGCCGTTTATTTTTTTAAAGTTTTTCCATTCTGTTTGATAACTTCCACATGTACTGAATGGATATGATATTTACATATAAATATTTATTTTGTGCCAAGGCTGCGATGGCCAAAGTGGATAAGGTGTAAACAACGTCGAAACCTCGTGGGGCAGTTTGCCAGTACTGGACCATAGGCCGGTGGTTTTTCGCCGGATACTCCGGCACTCCGGCTTTCCTCCACCTCTAAAACCTGGCACATCTTTAAATGACCCTGGCTGTTAATAGGACGTTAAACAAAAACAAACCAAAACAACCATATATGTGCAAAAATCATGATAATCTTGTAACCTGTCTATAGTGACTGTCTTCAGACAGGTTTGACTGTATCCTGGGTTATAATACAGAGTTACTATAGCTTTGTACCTCTTAACTCTGATTGAATGTATTATTCCTCCAGTGGGTTGATTTCCCCCCAATGACTACCCACCTATAATTTCGTTGTAAAATGAGCCAGTTTGAGGTGACCTGTCTGTTTCAGCTGAACCTACCCACCTATAATTTAGTTGTAAATGAGGCCAGTTTGAGGTGACCTGCCCTGGTTTCAGCTGAACCTACCCACCTATAATTTAGTTGTAAATGAGCCAGTTTGAGGTGACCTGTCCTGGTTTCAGCTGAACCTGTCCACCTAGAATTTAGTTGTAAATGAGTCAGTTTGAGGTGACCTGCCCTGGTTTCAGCTGAACCTGCCCTTGGTCAGAGTGTATGAACTTGGCCCTTTATTGTTATCATAGTGTCCTGTGTTGAATTGCTACCTCCGGATCCCAGCATCATGGTTTAAATTGGTAGCCCACCATAGTTATAGAATGTGCAACAAAAAACAGGGAGTGTACTGGAATTATGTGTCTGTCCAGTCTGTTGGTTGACACAGCTTTGTACTGACTATCTCCTCCCAGGATTAGGCATGGATTTCAACAACACTTTCCACACACATGTCCTGGTCTACCTGAATGCCATCCATTTTTACTGGAGTTATGGCCATAACATGCTATGGTCCTTGATGCCATTAAGTGAAACAGTCCTTTTTGGAAATAGTATCTTGGAAACAGTAGTATTTTGTATAGTACATTGGAGTATTGTAGGCATGGATGTAACTCACATTTCTGACAAACTTCAGAGGTCATAGGGTCAAAGGTTAATGGGCATGGATGGGATTACACTACAGCTACTAGGTGAAACGACATTGTTCAAAACTAATCAATTGATGCCTATCATTTTGAAAATCAAGCCATTGCTATGGAAACTAATGGAGCCTTCGATTGGGCCACATTAACATATTATCCAATTAAGCTTAAAATTTGTATACAATGTGTATAAGTTTTTAAGGATAGTAAAAACAATGGTTCTATTTTCCAAAACATTATATAGATGTCATTTGGCTGTCATGGTAACCAAAAGCATCCCTCTGATGAACATAATATGTCTGGACTACCAAACATGTGTTAAGTCCCGGTGCTACATGTATATTCCAAAACAATGGTGCCATTTATATTGTATTAATTAATTGTCATGGTTAAATGATGGGAAATGGGAGTAGTAGTTATCCATTAGTCTAAATTGATTTAACCACCTTATTGGTTTGAATTGGTACCCCCACCAAGGATTGAATTGGTACCCCCACCAAGGATTGAATTGGTACCCCCACCAAGGATTGAATTGGTACCCCCACCAAGGATTGAATTGGTACCCCCACCAAGGATTGAATTGGTACCCCCACAAAGGATTGAATTGGTACCCCCACAAAGGATTAAATTGGTACCCCCACAAAGGATTGAATTGGTATCCCTACTGAAGTTTGAATTGGTATCCCCACCAAGGATTGAATTGGTATCCCTACCATAATTTGAATTTTTATCCCCACCAAGGATTGAATTGGTATCCCTACCATAGTTTGAATCAGTATCCCTACCAAGGATTGAATTGGTACCCCAACCAAGGTTTGAATCGGTACCCCCACCATAGTTTGAATTGGTACCCCAACCAAGGTTTGAATCGGTACCCCTACCAAAGTTTGAATTAGTACCCCAACCAAGGTTTTTCATTTGTATCCCCACTAAGGTTTGAATTGGTACCCCAACCAAGGTTTGAATCGGTACCCCTACCAAGGTTTTAATTGTACCCCCCAAACCCAAAGGGGTTTTCATTTGTATCCCCACTAAGGTTTGAATCGGTATCCCTACCAAGGTTTGAATCGGTACCCCTACCAAGGTTTGAATTAGTACCCCTACCAAGGTTTTTCATTTGTATCCCCACTAAGGTTTGAATCGGTATCCCTACCAAGGTTTGAATTGGTGTCCCTTCCAAGGCTTGAATTGGTACCCCAACCAAGGATTGAATTGGTACTCCTACCTGAGTTTGAATGGGTACCCCCACCAAGGTTTGACTTGGGTGTCTCCCTACACTAGTTTAGATTGGTACCTATCTTTGAGATTGGTATAATACACTGGATTGGATGGTTTCCCCAATTTATGTTGGTCCCCACAAAAATTGACAAGGGACTATTGAATTTTTTTAGACCCC
>NW_022981208.1:0-10206 GCF_902652985.1 Pecten maximus
ATAGTATGGAGGTACACTTACACGGACACCCTGGAAACTAAACAGATTTTTCTATACATCATTCAGTATTGGATTTCATGTGTGAAGTTTCGATGTCCAAACTTTGTTAACTTCATCAGTCAAATAACCTGTAAAGAGAATGCATACCGAGGTGGGGCATTGTAACCAAATCACCAGGTCTTTTTTTGGTGTACTACGGCCTCGCTTTGATTTCAAGCTTGTCATAGACTTGCGAGAGTATGTTGTCTCGATTTAGAGTATGAATTCAATAGATCCGTGATGTTTGGTAAATGTTTTGTTTGTAATGCTACGGCGTTATTAGTCCCCTGCCGTTTGAAAAACGGGGGGACTATAGGTTTACCCTCCGTCCGTCCGTCTGTCTGTCCGTCTGTCTGTCTGTCACGCAATAGTTGTCCGGACAACTTCTTCTAAAGTACTGCTCCGATTTTAATGAAACTTGATATACATGATCAGTATAACATGTAGTTGTGCATCCCACATTTTTTTTTCGAAAAACCAATTTTCAAAATGGTCGCCGACTTCTCATTGGTTGAGACTTGTCCGGACAACTCCTCCTAAATGACTACTCCGATTTTAACGAAACTTGGTATACATGATCAGTATAACATGTAGTTGTGCATCCCACATTTTTTTTTTCGAAAAACCAATTTTCAAAATGGCCGCCGACTTCTCATTGGTTGAGACTTGTCCGGACAACTCCTTCTAAAGTACTACTCCGATTTTAATGAAACTTGGTATACATGATCAGTATAACATGTAGTTGTGCATCCCACATTTTTTTCTTCAAAAATTCATTTTTCAAAATGGCTGCAGGCTTCTCATTGGTTGAGGCTTGTCCGGACAATCCTAAAGTACTACTCCGATTTTAACGAAACTTGGTATACGTGATCAGTGTAACACGTAGCTTAAAAAATGGAAAATAAATAGTTGCACTCCTGGTTCAGGCAGGGGACTTTGTATTGCTGTTGCAATACTATCCATCCTTGTTTATCTAACTCTAAGCAGCTAAAGTGTAGCAATGGTTCACAGAGGTTGTCCGTGTATGGCGTAACACTTCACATTAAACCAATTCCTCATCTATTTGAATCAGGAGTGTCAAAATCATCCTCAAGCAGGATTTCCTCCCGCAAGATTTTAATGGTATTCTGATTTCCCTATTAGGGACCCCAGAATGTCTGCTAGATACCTGGGCCAAGTTGTTCAAAAAGTAATTAGTTGAATCATTCTATTATAATTTTTTTTTTCCCATTTCATTTCATTTCTCCTTTACTTCTAAATTGCAATGTACATACATGTATTACTTAACATAGGCAGGTAAAAAAAAGATTGAAGAGTGCTACAGGGTTTGGAAACATTTCGACCAGTTAGTTTACCAGAACCAGAAATGATTGATCAAGAATTTAATTGTTGTTAAACTCTCATTAGCCTAATCACCTTTTGAACAACAAGGACCTGATAAAATTGTAACAAATTTATCCAGTACAGTCCGCAATGTGTCCCCCTTTTTGTGGATAATTGGTGTTCGGTTCTAAGTATGTGTTCCGTAGTTGAGTTTAGGTGTCTGCATGATGATTCAGTAATCTTAATGTCTTCTTACCGTTCTGAAAGGGAATTTAAAAGGCGCTTTTCCCCCATCCACTGAATCATACAGCGTGTTCCATTTAGCGGAACGTTCCGGTTGTTCCAGTTCGAACCGGCCGTTCCGGTAAATGGAATGCGACGTTCCGCTGGAACGAACCGGTTCGTCTGGCACGTTTCATTTGAGGGTTCCATGTTGGAACCAATATGGCCGCCGTTGAAAGATCTTTGAGTCGAATTTCAACAGAAAACGATGAATTTGCATTAGTACATGTTGCATAATATTTAAGGTATTCTCAGCTTTCATGGCGAACTCAACGACGTAAATCGTTATTATTTTGCCGGATTTTACGCCTCTATTCTTTAGGCTATATCCGGGCGAAGTGCGTTTTTTGTCAACAAACACGGGAGAAATGAAAGCGTGTGAAAATAATGATCAAAATTTATAATACTTTCAGTGCACTGTGTGTCAAATGAATCACAAATGCCTAAAAGTATCCATAAGTTATTGATTTGATATCGAGTAGACGACGTTCCTGCGCAGACGGTTTCGTTCAACACAATGACGTTAACGTTAACTAGGCTAACGTTGTAGATAGCAACCAACTGGTCTTTTGCTTGGTTTTAATGTAAGTTATACCTGTAAGAAATGGAGAATTTCAAACCACTTACATTGGTTGGTGCCAAAAAATGGAAATTGTGGCATTTTTTTATACGAAAAAACATACACATATTTGGTATTAACATATTGTGTCTTAAATTACCAGTTTAGCGAGTCTTGTCACAATACAATTGCATTTGTAAACTTGGTACCATGTATGTGCATCAGCCAACACATATATTTATCTACACCTGTTTTGTGCTGATGAATAATTGCTGTAGACATATTGATATTGGTATAACATTTTAAATTCATTCATATCCTGTTTATTGTAAAACATCACATATAATTTTGGCATAAAAGTAAAATTATCAAAGAAAATTTATCTTATTTTATGTTACTTGTGCCCTATTCATGTATAAATGAAAGTTGTCATTTTCGAAGCAGTCCACATCTTCATCTTGACACAAGCCGACACAAGTACACCGAACAGTTTGGTTTGGTTTATTTTGTTTAACGTCCTATTAACAGCAAAGGTACAATTTTAGGACGGCCCGCCGTGCGTGCGACATGCATGCGTGTGGCTACCCAAAACACGCATACGCACTTGCCACACAGAACAGTAGATATACTTATATGTATATATATATGGGTCAAAGATGCAATGTTAACGGTAATTTCCAAGTTACATTGAATCCTCATTGGGTCCAACCGCGCCTGTCTTGTAAACCCTGGCGTCATGTACAGAGCCTGGCCATCCTATATGGTCAACCACTGTCTGTACAGATATAAAATGTACATTAAAAGCAGGTGTTCATGTTTCATTTCTTTTATATATTTGGGTTAAAAACATGTTCGTATCATTGAACCTCGTTGAAAATGAATACCCAAGCAACTTTTGATTAGAAAAAAAGATACGTAAACGCCGAACTGAAAGAAAGTTCTTTTAATCTGGTATGAATAAAGCATTATTTAAAAAAAATGTTTTTGTACCTGTAGCACTATAGATTTTTTTTTGCTGTTGAAGTAAGAGGTTTTATGAATGCTTGGCTCAGCTATGGAAATGTGCGTCCCGTCAATGGCACCAACATCTCCGGGAAAAGCATTCACCTTATAGATGAATGATGTGGTGTTGAAAATGAAAGGTCTGGACACACGTATAAATGAATGCAGTTTTATTCGGAGACAGAGCATAGATGTTGTTACTCTGACTCCAAGGTAGTCTGACTATACATATACACGTGTACTAATGGATCAATATTTCTGTCTATTTAGATTAAGCATTTCTAAAATAAAACATGTTTCGGTACATTTCGTCCCTTTGTACAGATTGATGGCAGATTAGAAATAATCTGGCTTCATTGATAATAGGGGTAATAAAATTAATCCTTTTCTCTTCTTTGGTGGATACTTCATTAAAGTGTATATATCATACATGCATACATACATACATGCATCTGCACATGCATACATGCTGTACTGGTCAGTCCTGTCCAGGGCTAAAGCACGGGTCAGAGAATAGATCTTACTCCTCTGCCTCCAAAGGTAGTCTGACTATACATATACACGTGTACTAATGGACCAATATTTCTGTCTATTTAAATTAAGCATTTCTAAAATAAAACATGTTTCCTCTTGAACTTTTCCTGGACCATCTGTCGTCGAGTTCCTTGAAATTTAATTTAAATGTGAAATATAATGAAAGGTATTTTTAAGGGGAGAAGACAAACATACCTCAGATCTCTAAATATCATGGCTTATTAATACTTTTTACTTCTCGACATGTTTGGCGATGCTACTGTATCTATCAGAAACTTCCAATCACAATGTTGGAGCAGTGATGTTCAACACCTACATAAACGTTTATGTATAACGTTTTTGTAACCACCGTTGGAATGATCATTAGCCAAAACCATTTCTTTTTGATCTGAGGCATTTAGGAATGACTTGTTGATAGTTTTATTTCTGATCAAACTAACATTTAGTAAATTAAATAATGATATTGTATATTGAACTATGAAACCAGATATTTGAAGAAAGGGGGCGAGTCTTTGGATTTGGCCAGTCTTAAAAAACAATATTAGACCGTTTACAACAGAATGTTCTATTATTGTATTTACTATCATTTTCTTCCTTAACGATTTTGCTGATATCCAGATGATTCAAAAAAAGTCTGTCGAAACACTTGCCGGTAATTAAACTGGAATTGTTAATAGCTACATCGAATTTGAATGTGACAAGGTTTACCTAGTAATATTGTGTCGATCGAATGCACCTGCAGGAGTTATCGCTCTTGTGAACTTTCAACCCGCATTGTTTTGAATTGACTGAAACGGCATAGGAGGACGAGGACTATGTACTGTGGCCTATTTTGCGGCGTTGTGCCGCGTAAGTAGATTTAAATGACCATTTTAAACTAATTATAAAAAATCGTATTTATTATTTATGCTAGACACGACATTTCTAAAAAGTAAATTATATATGATACAATACTATCATATCGTTTTGAAATCCAGTAAGCCAGTATATTTGTGATTGGGAGGCGTGTCCGACATGCCATTTCTAAGTGAGTGAAAGACGAGAAGATTAACACAAAATTTCATCACTTTAAAATCTATTTAAATAATTTCTGTCGTGGTACAAAAATTATATTATCGTTAAAAATCATAAAAAAAACAATATACGAAGTCTGCGGCAAATAATACATACACAAATGTATCGGCACAGATCACGTGTTGACAAGTGCAGTAGCAGCAGGAAATGCACAGTTTATCATAGTTCGATCAGAAACGAAGTCCTGGAATTAATTCACACGTTACCCGGCCATAGTTGTGATTTCAGGTGTGTCGGATAGTTCCGCCTGAACGCACATGGTAACCTAGACAGCTGTACAGAGGCGCCAGCTTGGGTGTAACTTGGGTATAATTATCGCACTGCTTTAATCATCAAAGGGATTATGTAAGTTCTGTTTGTCAACATCAATACTGTTGGATCTTAAAAAAGACGGGTTTTACAGTAAAAATAGATATGTTAAAGGTAATTTAATAACAAAACGAAACAAAAACTGGATATTTCCCGTGCACGAAATTGTAAACAATTTAACCAAGACGTACAAATGTACGATGAGTATTTTGTTGACACATTTTGTTTAAAATTGAAAATGATGTTTTCAACTTCGGGATAACCGGTACATTTTACATAGGTTTTATAATATCGCGACCAATATTTTACTTCGGAATAACCGAGTTTTTCGAATTATCAGAGTTTTTATTACTAAGAAAAAGGATTTTTGCCGGAACCGGAGTAATACTTCGAGTTGAACGGGGTTTTCGAGTTATCCGAGTACGAGTTAACGAAGTTTGACTGTATTATATTCTATCAAGTTCAAAAGTGAAAGTAGATGGCATCGTAAAAGGTAGATTGTGTGTTATTTACCAGTTGGCCAGACGATGAACTCCTTCATCATATTCCATTATGGCGATGATGACTCGCGCCTTAGTCCTGGCGATACTACTGACAGTGACATCGAAACGGTCTGCGGCCCTGCTCATGATAGACCGGCACTTTACCAGTGCCATGAATAAGATCTATTAAGATTTCAAAACATCCAGGGACAATCAGATATGCTGGATAGTGTCTGATAGGGTCGGAAGTCTATACAGTAGTGATAATAATCTATTTGTTAGTTAATCGCATATCATTCTGGCTGTACATCTTTGTTGAAATTTTGAAACTTTGAATATGCTTGATTGCAGCATTTATCATGCCAGCAGATTTATAACGTAAATAAAAAAAAATGAAATTTAAAAAAAAATGAAATTAAAAAAAAAAAATGAAATTCAAACAACTCCTGGTCATTCGGAAATGATAATGAAACTCCTGTTCATCATAATATTTGACAATGGTCAGTACATAAAAAGAAATTCGGGTACGTTCGTTTCTTATATTACAAACCGCCGCTGCTGTTTCTACAGTATCGTCATCGTCCTCGTTGAAAAACGACAAAAACGTATAGGACGCTGACGCAATCATTATTATGTCCGCCATGTTGGATTTCGCGTGCGCAGAACGTGATTGGAACGTCATGTACCATTTAGCGAACCCGTTCCTAGTTGGCACAACCGGAACGTTCCGTTAAATGGAACACGCTGTTAGAGTCGGTTACGTTAAAGACCTGTTCAGGCCTGTATTGATGCATCTATTGAGACTATCACGTATTGGTCACTGTGACGTAGTGGACACGCAGATGGAACAAAGTCAGTTCAAAAGTGTTAGGACCTACTTGAAATAACTTAAGAACTTCTCTAGATCGTTCCATTCAAATCTGCCATTTTTGGCGCATCTTTTGTTGCCAACGAAAATGTAACCAAAGCCTTTGGAAAGGTCATCTCTGATAGGCTAATATTTAATGAGCATTCATAGTCACGGGGGTCATCTGAACGTGACACTGATCGGAGCACTTTTAGATGTTCAGGCATAGTAAACGTTACCATATAACAGCTGATTTTAATCAGATTGAGGCACCTGAGGATTTGTTACAGTCTACGTGTAGTTGGAGCTTCCCTAGTGTAGGGAATGTACCCTACATATCACATTGTCAGATCTTTTGGGGGACTAGATTAAAAGTCGGTAAAATGACACTCCCGGTGTTCATTATATAAGGAAGGGTGGCAAGAACTCTGTGACAAAATCAACCCCCCCTCCTACGTTTATCGATGATCCGATAATTCTTCTTTCAGAATGTAGAATGTATTCTTATTACGTCAGAAGCACCTCTGTATCTTCCAAAACCCCACCCCTTCGCAGCGATTTGGAAAAGATGGCACGGTTAATATTCATGAACCCTAGCTGCAATGTCATTGACTGGCTATTTGAAGCCCTTCGTGCTACTCTTTTCGAGACACCTCGAGGTTTACAATCGACGTTATCCACAGATCTGATGTACATCGAACGAAGGGGACATTTGTGAATCTATATATAGATTCAATAGCATACTAATTTTCTTGACATGAAATCTTCACGTGTTCTGTGAACACATAAGAATATTTTTTTTTTATATTTCAATGGAATGTCATCAGAAATATGAAATATATACACGCCAATCCATGTGATGATTGTATCACTTGTAGTTTTGCTAGAAATTTGTCGCCGTCGATCGAGAATCATCAACCGTCTGCATCCATAAACACGTACAAATGATTGGTTGACCCTTTTAATCGTAATCGCAGACTGAGAAAGATTTCGTGTACGCCGCATTAAGACCTGGACTCGATCCCCGTACCAGGAATATACATATTTTTTTTCTTTTCTCAACAACGACTCAAAAACAGCAAGGTTTACTTGAAGCCGGCAGAACGATTTACCCAAAAACACCCAAAAACTACCCCAAAACACCCAAAAACACCCTAAAACTACCCCAAAACACCTTAAAACATATCACAACATCAACACATTATATGAAAACATCATTAGAAATTGATATGTATATGTTAACATATCAAATACAGCTATTGATACCTTCTTTTGTTGACTTATCGGCGAGTAGGGTTTTGACGGCGAGGGAGATAACTCTTACAAACAGTCATACAATAAAACCGGCAAGACATTATCTAGCGTAGTTTGTCGATTCACACACATTTATCTTCCAGACATTTTTTTTTCATTTACCTTATTAACGATTGAATTATTACTATTCATATAATGCGTTGATGTTGTGAGATGTTTTAAGGTGTTTTGGGGTAGTTTTGGGGTGTTTTTGGGTAGTTTTTGGGTGTTTTTGGGTAAATCGTTCGACCCCTTGAAGCGTGGAATCCAAAACATCATAAAGGAAAGCCCCCTTTTTACGAATAAACAGCAAAAAACCGTAGTTTTTCACGGTTGAGTGCGGCGTACACGAAATCACGCTCTCTCAGATTTAATATTAATATGAATTTATTAGAAAAAAAATGGGATTTATTCATTAAGTCGTTGTTGAGAAAAAAAATATTCCTGGTACGGGGATCGTGTCCGGGTCTGGGTGCGGCGTAAACAAAATCACAAGGACCCAGCAATACTGTCCTACTGTGCTAAGCGTTTGTATGACCACGATCGTGATATCAATAAGGTGTGTTGTTCCAGGAATACGGTGTGTGGTTTTTGACCGTCACATCAGCGTCGGCCGCCAACCAACATCGTTTTCCGTCTCATCGTCAGGACCATGACATGGTCGAGTTATCTGAATATTTTAAGAAAATTAAAAGGCTCTGACGAAGATAAGGATGATGATGAGTTTATTATTCCAAACATGAATGAAGAAATGTTTGATTTTCCACTATAGTGATGTGACTGAAATGAAATGAGAGACTATAGTTATCCTTCGTTATCATAAAGCTATTACATTAGTCTCATGTCTTGGTAAAGTACTTTCTGCTATATTGAAGTCTACAGTTGGCTCTACTGTAGATTAATTAAATAAGTATTTATATAATTATCCGAATTTTAATGCTAATGACCGTAGCAACTAAAAAACAACAGTTCTGAGTACATATTGACAAAACTAGATAATCTTACTACACGGGCACATTGCACGATGTTTACTTGCTGAACTATACGCAATTTAATTCTAATCCAATCCCCCTCACAGCTTCAGGTCGCCATCTTTGTTCAAATCAAAGCATCTGTGCGTTTAAAAGAGTCAGTACTGCAAAACTTCTAAACGATCTTGTGATAAAAAAATTAAGATTATAATAGAAACGAAATATGAATTTTAAACTAATTTGATTTCAATTACTTATGCTTTAGATTAACGAATCATAGCAATTATTTCAATGAAACTTTAATGTTGCTCTCAATACTGATCACAATGTTTTTATTTAGATTTTTTTTTTATTTCTTTCAATAATTTGAACAAGCATTCTGATTGGTATTACCGCGGCTGGCACAACATGGCTACTCGAGGGGAAAATCTGCTATCAGTATGCATAAAAAGTCCCGGGGCCGTCGATAGGGTGCTCGTATACATAAAGTAAGTGTATGTAATAGTTGTATTCGGTGATAAGATGAAGCGTACCTCTTGATTAACCCGTGGACTTCGTATTTAAAGCTATGTCCAATAGAGTCAAAGTGTGGTGACCCCGATACGTCAACTTGTCCGACTAAAAAAAATCGAGGGGATTTTGAAGTTTCACGCCCGATTTCGTAAACTAATGTCGAGAAATCGACAACATGTTATAGCTTATTTTAAAGATTGACCATTTCTCTTCAATTTAAGTCCTACTTCGAAAAAATCCACCCAATACAACCGAAGCTACGGTACTTAGAAATAAATACATCAGATTTCAAGCCTGGGGGAGTTCAGAACCTTTCTCATTTATATCATGTACTCTATATGTTATTATTTTATAAAACGAGTCAGGCACCTGTGCTTTAAACAAGGATTTGCAAGCTCACAAAATATGTAACAGGAGAAAGATAGTAGCCAGACCGGCGTTCGAACCCGAGACCCTCCGAACTCTAGACATACACTATGGCCACTGAGCTACCTGGTCGCCAATCGATGATTCATTTATTTTCATGAAATAATCCCAAAGTAGCTTAGAGGATGATAAAATTTATTTTAATCAATGCCTCCACTATGGATCGAACCTGGGAACTCTTCTGCTCAACCAACACAAAACTTCCTATAACGTTGTTGGACATTTTGAATTGGCGAATCTGTCAGATCAGCACATATTCAGTTCAAAATTGCACGATTTCATCAATAATTATGTCTCTTTGCTTTCATTTTAAGGTTACCCAACTCAAACAATTTTCTCTTTGGGGTTTTTAATCTAACGGTGTCAGTTTGTGATATAGGATATAACCCTTTTGTGGTGGAAGAGTGTGTCAGAAGGGCAAATAGTCTAAGATAACATCCATGTTAATTTGTTTTTCTTCTGTATGGCTAACTTGATGATCACAATCTTATCAAACTTGGTCTGGGGCATTATTTGTGTCATTGGCAATCAGGGAGGGTAAAAGATTACAAC
>NW_022981209.1:0-10180 GCF_902652985.1 Pecten maximus
CTGCATCTTATGTAAGTGAGACAAAGTTCTGTAAAACAAAGTACCAAAAATACCTCCATATATTTCATATTTCAAGAAATTGACATAATATGAAAAGTGCATCTTAATATTTAAGTATAGGCATAAAACAAGCAAAAAGTATGACATATTACACTATAATTCCATGAAATTTAGGAATAACTGTAGAAACTTAATCAAACTGTAGGAACTTTCAGACATACTGTATTTGACCTAATAAGGGCGCCTGCCTTAATAAGCCCCCCCCCCCCCCCCCCCCCAAGAAAAAAATATTTGACTGAGGGTCAAAATGGTGTTCATAAGTAATAACCCACGTGAAAGCAGTAAAGGACTATATATTTTTACTATTACTACTAACCACCAGAATCAGACGCCTGTGATATAACCAGCACAATTTCAGAGAAAAACACATCTTCACAATGGCCAGAAAATAGCAGAAACGTAATGGAGTGACCATAAAATTGTTTATACTTTGATTTTTATAATTTCTATATCTTGTACATCACCAAGTAAATCTGATGTTCTCATATTGCCCGACTGTTCTTCAAATTTGGTAGCAGTGATGAATTAATGAATACTCTGCCTCAAGGAGCAAAGCTAACATTGTACATTCTATCTATTTTCCATTATTTGCTTACCTTAATTTCTGTAGGCGGAACATCTTTACATTTAAGAATGGAATGTCCTTCTGAAAGACTCTATGCATATTCTGTTTTCATGGCATTGTGATGTTTATCTGACTGTCAAGCTCCTGCAGGTTCTTGATCTAAAAGGATGAATACAAATATGGCCAATGTACGTTCGATATAAAGGACAAAATCTGATTCAGTAAATTTTGGTAAGTTTTAATACCATTGGATTATGTTTTCAAAAGGAGTCATGGAGTAAGATCAAACTTCCACACAAAATTTTTGCATCGATCACAATCAGACATGTACATGGTCACTTAAATTTTCCATTTCTGAATTATGCTTCTCAACTTTTTTAATTTCCACTGGGTAACGTTGGTCTGTAAAAAAAGTAGACTTTAAAGACCTCTATGCACATCATTTGTAGATTGTATCTCTGCCAGTGAATGATTTTATAATTTCATAGTTTTATCAACAAATGTTATTGTTGCTTTAAATAAATGTGAGTACATGCAGGATGTTCACCCCCTAATTACTTGACAGGATGCACTAGAGTTTCAGTATGTCTTCTTGACACAATATTTGTTCAAAGCAATACTATATACTGATATCAAGTTGGGGAAAACCATTAACTTGCATATAATATCCAAGCTAATGCCAATTAAGGTACAGCTTTGTTATTTAAAAGAGCTAAATCTCTTTTAACTTAACTTTTTTTTTAAAAAAATTGTTCGTCACATTCATAAAGTCACGAAACATCAAACAAATGCAAAAATAATTATTTGCACGTTGGAAATTACCAAAAATTAATGCAATACTTACGGTTGAGTAACATCAATAATATGCGAGATTGCGTAATATATATGCAAGCTGAAGTAAGGATTTTAACAGTAAATTTTCAATTTATTATTTAATGGTGATTTAGTTTACAATAAGGTAAATAATATTTAAATAAAATATGGTAACTGAAAGCGTTGTCTACCTGGAAACTTGATGTTACTCTATTTGAAGTATTGCATTAATTTTTGGTATTTTCCAACGTGCAAATAACTTGTTTTTGCATTAATGCTATTTGAACGGAAAAAAAATATGTTAAAAGTGAACTTAAAGCTGACAGTGCAAGTTAAAAAGCATCCAATTGAGATTTAAAAAAATAATACAAGTACAGATTTCCAAAAATCGTTTCCGAGACATTCCCCAGTTATGGTAGTGTCGTATCTAAGGACGGGCAGACATTTTTCTTTTTTGTTATGCGTGGATACGAACCGCTATAAAAGCGCGTGCATTCATTGAGACAAGTATCAGTCTCTCGATACATGCGCAAAGCGACACAGCTCTCAATAATATATTATACGTTCTCAATACACACGCCAACGGGTTTTTGTTTTCATTGTACGCAACTGCAGAACTTGGATATGGAATTTGAAGAGGTAATTATATACATATATATATACATATATATTTTATTTTACAATAAAAGAAAGAAAAGAAAATATTGACAATACAAAATATTTGGGCCTCAACAAAAACATGCACCTGATAAAATTATAAACATAGTAAATATGAGTAAACTCCTACCCGAGTCTTTCCAGTGGGATATGCAGCAAGAATAACTTTACAACTGTTACAGTAATTACATCCATAGTTTCCATCGAAATATTTTCCGTGTGTTCGTATCATTTGTGCACGTGTCATAACGATACTCGCGTGTGATACTACATTTTACAAGCGCTCAACTGACACAGTCATTTTGTTTTTATTCGATTTCAATGTGCAATGTAACACATTTATTTGTGTTTCATTGCACACACGCGTAGATATATATTGCAAATAATATTTTATTTTGTTATTTTAAACCAACAGGATTTGATCGACGATAGCATCCAGGATGACGAGGCAGGGGATGATCAGGAAATGGTTGAGGATATCTTCGGTATTGACATGGTCATGGAAGACGACACCGATTCCGAACATGGTGAGGAGGAGGAGGAGGAGGAAATCGACGACGACGACCCTATCCAAACATTTGACAGGTATGTGTGTGTAAAAGTTGGTTATTAATTTAACAAGACTTTTACGTTATGGATATGATCGATTGATGTAATGAATCTACATTGAAACACTTGTCAGTGATATGCAGGTAAACTATTCTTTATGTTCTATAGTCAGCATGTACGTAGTTGTACATGTACACTAATATAATGTACGTGTATACGTAATGTGCTAACTGCAAATCATCAGCATATACATTATGTATATACTTTTCTACACTCCTGGGCAGGCGCTCATCCTGAAAGGTGTTATTTGATTATTTACCGTGTATTCTTCAGTATTACTGTATAATAGTCTTCTAATAATTAACAGGTCAGAGGAACATAATCTGTCAAGAGATAAAAAGTTCATCGTCAGTGAGAGTAAGCTGCTACAACTGATACAAAACCAACGATGTCATTGTGGTGAATCCATTAATCCTGGTTCTGTAAGAAAGGGGAGAAATGTTGCTGCAGCTGTTCACTACGAGTATTCTTGCATGGTGAGGAAAACAAATGGCAAAAATAAAAATTATGATAATGCATGCATGTGAAACTGAACATGTATGATTTCATTATATTCTTATAACACTTCACACACCTAAATGTATATACATATCTGCATATTTCAATGCTCAATACACAATAGTGATATAAATGAATCACAATACTTGTCTGTTATCTAAAGTAAATTTTGAACACAAGGCTCCGTTGCCAGGTACATTTTTATCTACAATGATACACAAGGTTGGGAAACATGAATACATGTATAACAAATTCCCTTTTGACAAATACATGTATTAATTAGCTAGCCCATGTGTACACAAATTTAATCATTTGCGATCTTATTAATTTTACATTCTGCAATGAACTTCAAACTTCATAATTTTGTATTTTCATTAGGTTGGACATCCACACAGATGGGTCTCTACAGAATTTTATGGAGGCAAGAGTGCAATCCAGATCATGTTACAGATGGCTGTACTACTTTCAGGGCTGACATGGTTCCCATTTGCTCAGGCATTTCAATTTGCAAATATTGCAATTGGCTCAGCATCAAACTTTTTTCGGTAATAATCTATACCAAAGAAGACCATCTAATGTATTTCAACCATGTCATTACATTTTCAATAATTTTAGTAACTCATCAAGGACAAATGAATGCTCTACAGTAAAATAAAGCATACTTATAATCTCCTACCTTTTTGATATCATCTTGATAAGAACAGCATGATTATGATATTTTTCCAATGCTTTACTAATACTTCCTTTATTTTCAGATACCAGAGAATATACAGAAACTGTATTTCAAACTGTTATCGTACAAAAATGAGAGGAATGCTTGACAAGTATAGGGACAGGAGCGTATGTGTTGCTATTGACGTCAGATATGATACGCCAGGTATGTTTACTCTGTAAATATAATGATTTTTTGATGTTGTGTGTATTTGTTGTTTTCTTATAATTTTTAACATTTTAACTTGGATTTACGGAGCGCAAGGTTACTGATACTATCAAATTGAACAGTTACACTGTAACTATTTTTTGGAGAATTTGTTTCTCATTATTTTGGGATGAAAACTGAATTTTCATAATCATTGTACTTTTGAACAGATTGTTTTCATCTTTGTATTTTCAGGTTTTTCTGCCAATAAAGCAACTGCCATATTCATGGAGTACATAAGCGGGGATATAATCCATATGGAAATAGGGGATTCAAGGGAAGTTGGCAGAAATTCCAACAAACTGGAATCTTTCATAATTTCCAGAGGAATGGCCTATCTCCAGACGAATGGTTTGAATGTGGTAGAGGTGGTGACCGATGCTAGTAGAGCGATTATATCTTTATTTGGTAAGTCATGCATGCACACAATAATACACGATTTTGTTTACAAAAACAAGCATGTTTGATGTTGTAAGAGTTATTGCCCTTGCTATTGTGTTCTGGTTTGTTGCTGTTGTAAGAGTTATTGTCCTTGGTTAATTCAGTGGCAAATATAAATATGAATAAATTGAAATCCCTTCAAAAATCCTATGCATATATCAAAATGTGTTATGGTGGGTTTTTTTTACAGAACAATCCAAATATGGGAACATCAGCCATAGCCTCGATGTTTGGCATAAAGCTAAGAAAATATTACAGGTATTGGGAGAGGCTGGCAGGAAAGTGAGCGGACGAGATGTTCTTCCATGGATTAAGTCAATTGTCAACCATTTCTGGTGGTGCTCTGCGAACTGTAGGGGGAATAAAGAAAGACTGAGAACTATGTGGTTATTCATACTGAGACATATTACCAATGTGCATAGGTCAATAATGTATGAATGCCCACATGGTCCTCTTTCTGTTCCAGAGGGCAAGAAATGGTTGACAATTGACTCGAATGCCTATAAAATTGTTAAGTAAGTATAAATTTGGGAACATCAGTCACCTCATCCCTGTTATATGAAAAATATTAATTCAATATAATTTATACTATTTCATTGAATATCGTGAGACTTGAAAGTTGTTAGTAAACAGGGAAAGACATAAAAGTATTTTATACATAAGTATATAAACCTTATCGGTTTAAAACAAAAAAGTAATTCACATTTAGTATTTTTTTTATATTAGAAATGAATATTGTTTTCGTTTTTTGCATACATTGTAATGATTTGATATATTTCTCAGATGTAAGCATTTTTATCTCACAGATCATTTGTAACCAACCGAATATGGCTCGGCAGCTTGAAGTACTATGCAACTAATAGGCACACAGGGAGAGTGGAGAATTTCAATTCGCATACACTTCTCAGGTATTGCCCTAAGCGGTTGAAATTCTCCTACGATAGCTACATGTGTAGAAACCAGTTGGCTGTTCTTGATCACAATGAACACCAGAGCCGTGCACCTGCCAACCGCCAGGATGGACAACCATCTATCCAAGGGCAAGTTTCCAGGCGCACAAAGCAGTGGGTTGCTTTTCAACGACTAACGCCTAAAGAATTTCTTTACATCGAAGGTATTTACCAAAAGAAAACTTTACTTTATGGTAATTAGAACTGTTTTCTTCAATATATTTACAGTATGTTGCCAGAATAAGTGCTGGATCACTAGTATATGTTTTGTTTTTTGTTTAGAATTAAATTTTCAGCCCACCATCATTACATTTTGGGACTGATCGGAAAACAAGATGGCCAATAGGCCGCCATCTTGAATTTTGACAATTGAAGTTTGTTACTGATATAATTTCAATCACACTTAATAATTTTACATAATTTCCTAATATTAAAGTAGGTTGAAAGAAGAGAAAAGCAGAGAAAAGATCAGTCTTTCATTGGACTAATATAGATCATACAATGATGGGCACCAAGATCCCTTTGGGATCTCTTGTTGATATTGCATAGTTTTATTATATTCCATAAGCTATTAAACTTCTTCCAAAGTACTATACAAGTAAAAACTGATTTTAGATCTGCTGGTGGAGTGCATGAGGGCAACATATGGAGTCACCAATGCATCACTCTCAAAAACTGCCCAAGAGTTAGATGTGTTGGCCCCCAACTTATCAAACGCTGCCAATCCAGGATCACAGGAAATATTTCACACAAGACAACAAAGATGTGAAGGTAATTATTTATTCCATGATTTATACATATATACCTAGGTATTACTATGGAATCGCTAGCTAGCATAAAATTGGATTACAATTGTCATTTTCAAACAGCATTTTCCGCAAACAAGCTACAACTCTTCAGAAGACTGGTAACCAGTGTACTGTCCATCAGGGTTTGGAAAACCTCGTCTGATGGAAAGTACAGCACAGGAGGGAATAACCCTCCTGTTGCCAGCCCCGAGTCTTCCCCACTGCCACAAAACAAAGTTGCGGTATGCTTGGCTGCGGAAAGTGCTGTTTGAAAAAGAGGGCTCATCATTGAACTGAAAAGCCCAGTTCAAAATATTAGCCACCTCCAAAACATCTACCCGAGCACAAATGTTAAAAAAGGTTCTGTGCGATGTAATGCATGTTGTCTGCCCACAACAAATGTTTTGCCGCCTCTGTCCCATGTCTTGACAATTACCACAAATGCACCATGGTACATTGGGTCCCACTGTCCCATGTATGCCTCTTGACAGGACCTGCCACACATCTCTGGGGATAGTTTCAGCCATGGTATTTAATGTCTGCCTCATTTGGTCAGGGTTCATGGTTTGGAATGAATTCTAGAAGAATGAAAAATATTGTTGTTTTTAAAACATATAGAAAATGAAAGGAAATATTCTTTGATGTACTGCATGTAAACAAATGAACTACATGTGGAGGTGAGGACATTTATGTCTTACACACATTACTAGTTTATTTCAAGTAAAACATTCAGCACATTGGTAAAGTAGTGAAATTATTTGATGAATATGTTTGTGCTCACTCTTAAAAAATGTCTCATGGCATCTTCTTCTTGTATAACAGGAGCTAGTCTGGTGTCCAATGCTGCATTTGGTGATGGTTGATGTTCAACAGATGATGGCTGTGGCAGATTCGGGCTCCGATTGCGGGAGCTAGTGGCAGCATATGGATGGTTTTGAATCCTCGCTCTTGATACTGTCTATAAGTATACATAACTATATGTATATAAAATTGTTTAAAACATTTCTGTGTTTTTGTTTTGTTTCCAGCAACTGCATACATACATTTCTAGTTTGAAACTGGATATATTGAAGTAACAGTTTTCAGAAATTGACTATACATGATCAAACATGATTACATACATTTTAACTTCCATCAATTGACTTGCTTTTCATTTACAAACTGCAGCGCCAAAATAATAATTTAATTTGAATGTTGAAAACAGTGTATATGATTATTTTCCAAGAATAACCGCTAGCACTGCTGATAGTGCATTTTGTTAGAATACCTACCACATGCTTATATTGGCAGTTAGGATTTAGGCAGTTAGAACTGCACCCAGTTCTGGCACAGACACAGCTTTTGCATTTGCCTTGGTTTCTGCATTTGCAGCATGGCTCAACTGTAGAATTTGTTGCCTGCACAAAAATTATAAACAGGTACAGTAAAAGTCTGTGTACATGTAACTTTTAATAATTGAAATTTCTGAAACGTTTTGCAAATTGAGTTTTTATTAGATATTTGATCAAAATCAAACAAAATCCTATTTTAACCCTATTTCAGTTTTAAAATATTTAGTTATTACTATTTTGGTTAAAAATCTAAAATCTTCCAATATATTTGAAATGTTAGAATTCGGGTCCAAATCCTAGTGAAGACAATTGGAATACATCCGAGGAGTTCCGAGTGTTAGTGTTGACGCGAGTACAAATCGGAACTCCTCGGACTGCTCGCAGTTTATCAAAATGGATGCACCCACGAAAAACACGTGAGAAAATGGATGGAGTATTTGGGATCAATTCGTTATGCATTTTTCAGCATTTATTTGGACACTTTATTTTGAACAAGATTTGAAAGAATATTGAGAGACACTGACCATCTTCCTGCTCAGGTTACAGGTAAGTGCTTCTTCTTTTTGGTGTCGTTCGCGAATACAGTTGTAGGTCACGTGGTGTACGTAGCATAGAAGGCGATACTGGTGTGTCACCGTGAACACCTGAGGTTAGAGTGAATGCAAGTGTGACGAAGCACCTTCCTTTTATAGCAGCGGCAGCCTGGTTGTATCCACGCATAACAAAAAAGAAAAATGTCTGCCCGTCCTTAGATACGACACTACCATAACTGGGGAATGTCTCGGAAACGATTTTTGGAAATCTGTACTTGTATTATTTTTTTTTAATCTCAATTGGATGCTTTTTAACTTGCACTGTCAGCTTTAAGAGTGATTTTGGCTATATTTAGTAACAGAACTGTATCTCAATCGGCGTATAATAGTCAATGTTGCGAATTATATGCAATTTGTTGGTTTTCCCCCCCATTCCCCAACCTGATATATATGCATCGTGTATTGTCACCTTCACTCAGGACACGGGGCAATATTGTAACTGTTATATTGTGAATGACAGTCAATGATAGTATCCCAATGAAAGCATTTTCTACACCAAACCAATTTACTGAGAATAGCCTAGACGACATGAATGGCATGTAAATATACTGTGACACACCGAAACTATAGATCCATTTGGATGGTTCTTATTCTTCTTTACCAGTTACATAAGTTCCGGAAACCACAACAACCGATGTAAACGCGGACCCGGTGTCGGGTATAATGAAAACTTAATTCTCTCCCCTGCCTGGTCAACGATATTTACAACATAACAACTGTATGCCCGTAACAATTTATTGTATAACACATTAGAAGTCGTCAGCCAGTTAGGGTGCCATGCTCCACTTTACTTAAATGTCTCTGGTATGCAAATGGCATAAGCAAGGCAACCCCAAAAGGAAATACACCTCTAGCACTACATGCAAGCTTGTTATCGAACACACAGCTTTAAGCATCTACATGATCAAACTCAAATAAATGAAGATCAATTTAAACAAAGCTCAATTAAACAAAACTCAAATTAAACATAGCTCAAATTAAACATAGCTCAAATCAAACAAAGCTCAAATTAAGCAAATTAATAATACTTATGAATAAGCATGTTAATAAGCAAACATATTAAACACAAATACAAGCAGTTTGAGGGGCCGCATGGGGTCCTATCTATGACCAGGGAGGGAGGGAGGGAAAACAAAGTTGACACGCAAGCCAAAGTATCTCGAATGAATAAAACTTCTGTGATTCAAACCTAAACCGGGACCTAGGGGACCCTGGGTAAATCGGGGATTGGACGGAGGCCGTGAGTACCAGCTTACTTCACTGACCAATCATTGGACCCACAGGGACACACCCCTCACAGGCCCAGGCAAACGGGAAAAGCCATTTTACATTAAAATTTTACGTTCGTTTATTCAGTACATGTGTTGCGGCAGAGACTCTTGTTGTTTTTAATGATACTTCAACTGACAATTTCTATGACATAATTGCGAATAATACCGTAGCTCTATTATGTTTTTTTTTGCATTTAGTTATTTTGACAGGTGGTAGAGAATTTGTGTATCCCGAGCCGAGCCCGAGCTGAAGACCCGAGCCCGAGCTTTGGATATTTTCGTTTTTTTCCTTCATTACTAAATGGATTAAAGTGATTTTTTCTACAAAGATTTGATTTCATGTTTTAAATCAATCCGTGTAAGTGGATTTTCATGAAATGTATTTTAACGTCCTAAATCGACGATTTTCATTTTTTAGGGGGAGAATTTGTGTAGCCCGCAATCAAGCGTGACTATTCAGGTTTTTTGCTAATTATTTCCGATACATGCTATTATTGAGAAATATTACTAGATACAAACAACAAGTAAATATAGCTGATTCTAAAAATATAAATTTCAACATATATCTAATGTGACTTGATGTCAAATTTTGACATTTTTGTAACCGCGCCGACGATCAATGAACTCGCCGTGTTTACCGAGCTTTCACCGAGCCGTGCTAAGATCAACTTCTTGACCATTTTTT
>NW_022981210.1:0-10369 GCF_902652985.1 Pecten maximus
GGGGAAAAAACAGATTTTGCTCCACAAATAATGCCAAATTGGCTTGCCAAAATAATTAAGTTATCATGATTTTTTCTGGTATTATTTCATCTGATGATGATTAGGAGTGTAGAAATCACTTCAGACATGTTTATTCATGAACAGTAATCCGACCTGAAGAAGATGGACCCGCACACAGATTAAACATGATTATCCCATCGTGATTAATGCTGTCTTTATTTGTTTACTTAGTTCTGTTTCATTGTTTGTCATGAAATCACTGCTGCAATTATAAAAGTGCTAGAACAAATCAAAAGCACATGTTTTTTTATGTATGATGTCACGGGGACATGAAGTATTATGTATGACGTCAGGGGGACATGTAGTATTATATATGATGTCAAAGGAACAGTAGTATTATGTATGACGTCACGGGGACATGTAGTATTATGTGACGTCACGGTGACATGTAGTATTATGTATGATGTCACGGGAACATGGGGTATTATGTATGATGTCATGGGGACATTTAGTATTATGTATGATGTCTAGGGGACATGTAGTATTATGTATGATGTCTAGGGGACATGTAGTATTATGTATGATGTCACGGGAACATGGGGTATTATGTATGATGTCATGGGGACATTTAGTATTATGTATGATGTCTAGGGGACATGTAGTATTATGTATGATGTCTAGGGGACATGTAGTATTATGTATGATGTCTAGGGGACATGTAGTATCATATATGATGTCACGGGGACATGAGGTATTATGTATGATGTCTAGGGGACATGAGGTATTATGTATGATGTCACGGGGACATGTAGTATTATGTATGACTTCATGGGGACATGTTTTATTATGTTTTATGTCATGGGAACATGTAGTATTATGTATGACGTTACGGGGACATGTTTTATTATGTTTTATGTCATGGGAACATGTAGTATTATGTATGACGTCACGATGACATGTAGTATTATGTATGATGTCATGGGGACATGTAGTATTATGTATGATGTCAAGGGGACATGTAGTATTATGTATGACTTCATGGGGACATGTAGTATTATGAATGATGTCACGGGGACATGTAGTATTATGTATGACGTCACGGGGACATGTAGTATTATGTATGACGTCACGCGGACATGTAGTATTATGTATGATGTCAAGGGGACATGTAGTATTATGTATGACGTCACGGGGACATGTAGTATTATGTATGATGTCACGGGGACATGTAGTATTATGTATGATGTCAAGGGGACATGTAGTATTATGTATGACGTCATGGGGACATGTAGTATTATGTATGATGTCATGGGGACATGTATAATTATGTATGATGTCACGGGGACATGTAGTATGATGTCATAGGGACATGTAGTATTATTATGACGTCACGGGGACATGTAGTATTCTGTATGTTGTCACGGGGACATGTAGTATTATGTATGATGTCATGGGGATATGTAGTATTATGTATGACGTCACGGGGACATGTAGTATTATGTATGACGTCACGGGGACATGTAGTATTGTGTATGATGTCTCTGGGACATGATGTATTATGTATGATGTCTAGGGGACATGTAGTATTATGTATGATGTCCCGGGAACATGTAGTATTATGTATGACGTCACGGGGAAATGGGGTATTATGTGTGACGTCACGGGGACATGTAGTTTTATGTATGATGTCACGGGGACATGTATTATTATGTATGATGTCTAGGGGACATGAAGTATTATGTATGTTGTCAAGGGGACTTGAGGTATAATGTATGATGTCACGGGGACATGTAGTATTATGTATGATGTCTAGGGGACATGTAGTATTATGTATGATGTCACGGGAACACGAAGTACTATGTTTGTTGTCAAGGGGACATATAGTATTATGTATGATGTCAAGGGGGACATTTAGTATTATGTATGACGTCACGAGGATATGTAGTATTGTGTATGATGGCTCTGGGAAATGAAGTATTATGTATGATGTCACGGGAACACGAAGTACTATGTTTGATGTCAAGGGGACATGAAGTATTATGTATGTTGTCAAGGGGACATGTAGTATTATGTCACGGGGACATGTAGTATTATTGTTGTCAAGGGGACATGTAGTATTATGTATGACGTCACGGGGACATGTAGTATTATGTATGACGTCTAGGGGACATGTAGTATTATTATGTTGTCAAGGGGACATGTAGTATTATGTATGACGTCGTGGGGACATGTAGTATGATGTATGATGTCACGGGGACATGCAGTATTATGTATGACGTCATAGGGAAATGTAGTATTATATATGTTGTCTAGGGGACATGTAGTATTACGTCACGGTGACATGTAGTATTATATATGATGCCACGGGGACATGTAGTATTATGTTTGATGTCACGGGGACATGAAGTATTATGTATGACGTCACGATGACATGTAGTAGTATGCATGACGTCACGGGGACATGTAGTATTATGTATGTTGTCACGTGGACATGTAGTATTATGTATGACGTCACGGGGACATGTAGTATTATGTATGTTGTCACGTGGACATGTAGTATTATGTATGACGTCACGGGGACATGTAATATTATATCACGGTGACATGTAGTATTATTATGTTGTCAAGGGGACATGTAGTATTATGTATGATGTCTCGGGGACATGTATTGTTATGTATGACGTCATGGGGACATGTAGTATTATGTATGTCACGGGGACATGTAGTATTATGTATGATGTCACGGGGACATGTAGTATGATGCCATAGGGACATGAAGTATTATGTATGACGTCACAGGGACATGAGGTATTATGTATGATGTCTAGGGGACATTTAGTATTATGTATTACGTCACGGGAACATGTAGTATTATGTATTATGTCAAGGGGACATGAGACAGAAAGGAACATGGCGAGCTAGGGGTTTGGGGGCTGCTAGGAACTCTCCAAGAAAAGATGCAAACTCCATCGTTCCTAGACTGTGTGACTATATGTGTGACTATGAATTTCGATCGTATGTGACAAATTGATAAAACAATAAAAATGTGATATATCATCTTCGTATTGTAGCAGTATCCTCACAGAAGTTCTCACAATTGACTTTTAATATGACAGAAGAGAGAAATGATATGTTAAATCTGTAAAAAAAAAAAGATTTGGAAAACGGTTCTTATAGGCATCAATTATCTTATCCCCGAAGGATGAGCCCTGGAATATACATCTATAGAGAGAGTTCTATATGTCATAAACGTAATATATTTTTTTTTCGGTGAAAGGTATTTAATTTAAAAATGTTGCCCTGTCTTGTCTTTTTCGACTAGCTGTGATTAACATGAAAATTCCTATTAATATGAAATAAACTTTTAAACTTTATTTTCATTAATCCACACAAAATTAGATGTAGAGAGAATCATATATTTACAACAATGTACAAATAAAGCAAATTTGATGCATATGGAGGGCAGATCGGCAGACTCTACATAATTTTTTTTTTTTTTTTTTTGCTCATCATTTATGAAAATTCCTGTTGATATGAAATAAAATGTGAAAAGAATACGACTAATCAATACTACATCGGTGTTGATGGTAATTCGTTACCGATTACCTGGGCAGTAGGAGTGTCCGACGGCGATAATCGCCTGAGTTAGAGACACAATATACAGACTTGGGTAGGGATTAGTAACTGTACTGGGGAAGGGTGAACTGTACTTAGTCTACTTGGGGAGACAAATCAAGAGTTACCTCCTTCATACTTACCTGGGAACGAATTAAAATTTAATACATCCCAATATTTTATTTTAAAATTTTGAAATAAAATTAATATGTAAATGTTTAGAATACTCCAAGACGTTTTAAATTAAATCTGTGGAACATGAAATGTTTGCAGTGGTATATCAACACGATTTCAACATGTGTATAGCGGGAAAAATCGAGTTTCTCTGGTTTAAAGTTGTAGGGTTTTGCAACTAGGAGTATTATTTTCTTGTCACAAACACAGGTGCTAAAAAGTACCGCCGTGTAACCAAAGCTCCCTTAAGCCCCAATTGGCCTTCTCTGTGAGAATGTATGGTTGATACAGTGTAACACTTTCATACTGATACAGCAAAGTTATTCCATCATGAGGTTGCTGCTTTTTTCAACCATATAATATTCTTTTGGCCTGGATATGACGCGACAGGTGGCGTTACTGGTCAAGATGAAGTATATGATTGGCCAATCTAGCGGTCAATGCAAAATCCAGATGTGCAGTTAAAAACGAAGCAAAGTTAAGATTGAACGCAAGCTGAATAAGTGGATGCATCTTTTCAAATGACACATTAATACAATTATATTCCTGATTCAAATGCAGTCTTATTATCACCAAAAATTATTCAAACTGATATAATTTTGTTATCTGTGCTGAAACACATTATTTCGTTCATTTATTTCACCAGCAGATTTATATCATAACCACAGGTATTAAAACTATGCCGTTTATCTTAAAACAAACACAAAACAAAGAAAGAAAAAACTCTGTTATTTATATGAGCTTATCTATACACAAACTATGAATGCTGTCCCTAGGTGATGGTTCTAGTCAAACCCACTAATTGATATAACTAGTCATTGGTAGGGAACGCAATCAATCGGTCGGTTAAAGTGGGACAAAGAAAAATACGAAGACCTGTTTCTTTGGAAGAATTTTCAGCTCGCCCCGCAGGAACCATCAGCATCAGAAACAAGTCAAAATGGTACACCTGATGTAAGAATTCCTGGTGGTTGTCAGAATTGCAAAATGCTTACACTAACATTTGAGAGCATTCAGGACATAAAAGATCAATGCCAAATTTATGCATTTTATAAAGAAAATTTTCAAGATATATGTATATATGAGAGATTGAAGCAAATTCTAAATAGCACACAAAACTTAGTTTTGATATCCAACGGTTTACACAAAATATGGGGAAAATGAAAATAAATCCGAATCATTTCAAAATTAGTTGTCAAATAAAACAAATGCCAGATATATATACTAATATAGACTTAAAAGCTTAATATAGACTTAAAAGTGTTTCGATAAGTTTAAATGATCTCTGATACAAAAACGTTAAGTCCTAAACATAGGAAACTTAAATTAAAAGAAAAAAATAGAATAATTCAATAATATTTTTTTTAGCTTTACTCTACTAAATGATTTTTAACTTGATTCCGGTTTGGCGTCCTCCACCTCTCTTGTCTTGATCAATCAGTCTATTTGGTATTGTACCTTCAAAATAGAGCAAATAATTTTCTAAATTCTCCTAATTTTCTTTTGTTTAATCCTTCTACCATTCCCTTTTACAATACATATTTATTTGATACAATTCGGATTATCTTTTTTATATATTTTTTAAAATATGTCTCAAGTATACGCATTTGCTTTTTTTTTTTTTTTTTTTGCAGTTAGACGTACATGTAAAACCATTTCAGGTAAAAGTAGATTTCAATTGATTCCACGAGGAAGAGGGGTATCTGAAAGCTCTTTTACACATGTCAAACAATCTAACAGCTATATTCTGATACGTGCTGAATGTAAACTATATATAGCATTGTTAGATCTCCTATCCCTTAAAATGTATTATCTTATACAGGATATGCTATTACGATAATATGCCGAAATACAATAAAACATAAAATTATAATTAACTCATTCTATTATAACAATTATACACAACGAGAAAAACTTTTTTTTCAAATATGTGTATGTGTATTTCGGCATAGATTGCATGAAAGTTGTAGAAAAAATAATCTGATACTTTCTCAATTAAGAAAAGTAAAATAAGCGCCTATATCATCTATTGTTTAACTCACATGTAGTGAATGAGCAAATAGTGAAAATTGGAGATAGTATCTCATTTACATATTTAAATTGCTCATTTAAAATTTGGGCATAGTAACATTTAAAAAATTTCCGGGGTCTGATCTAGCCCACCATCCTCCCTTTGGTGCCATTCCTATAAAGGACTACTTACAACCGGAAACCAGGGTGAAGTCTGATTTACATATTTGCTACTGATAATCTTAAAATGAATTATAAAACATTAACTAAAAGAACAGGTCTGGAGTTATATATGCGCAGAGTACACAATTCACTATTGGATTTTTTCTCACTACATGACAGTGGGTAAGATGCAGAAATGAATCAATACTTTTATGGAAATCGTTTGCTTTCAAACGTTAGGTGAACGTTACTATACGTATGCTTAGGAATGTTATTGAATATAATGAAACACAGCTTTCTGAACGCAGATAGACACAGAAATCTAATTTTCAAATGTACGGATTTTGATATCATATATGTACCCTTTGTCTGATATTCAATGAAATTAGTAAATCAATGTAGTTTTAAATCATTATGTTTGCACACCAACGCTGTCACAAATGGTTTGTGTTATATATCAAGGCTGCTAAGTAGTGGGATTAACGTCTCCAAACGAGACGAAGTGTGGTTTTCCTGGCTTAAACAATTCTTCTGGTGTGATTTGTATGGCAAGGCGTCAGGGGCTAAATTGAATAGGCTAAAATCTAAGGGAATTTGGTTGGGGAAGTGGAAATCTCGTTCTGATCATCCTTTTGGCATAAGCTGGATAGAGAAGCATAAAATTTGTGGGGTTTTGGTAGGTAATAATATTACCCCTGACGAGATTTGGCAGCCGGTTTTTATAAAATTTTCAAGGACCTTAGATCTATGGAAAATGCGAAATTTATCTTTGACACAAAAATCAATTATTATAAAGGTCCTTGCGTGCAGTAAAATTTGGTATGTTGATACTATTGTCACAATGCCTAGGCATTATTTGGCACTTTATCAGAGAACGCTGTTTAGATTTCTGTGGAATTCCAGGGCGGAGCCACTTGCGCGCTCCGTAGCTTATGGTTATCCTGCTAGTGGTGGACTCTCTATTGTTAATATTAATGTAAAACTACAAGCTATTCGGCTGAGGCACTGTCAAAAATTTGTTTGTGAACAGTCTGAAGCCAAGTGGAGATTTTTTACTATGTATTGGCTCTCTATTCAGTTTCGTGATTTTTATTCTTTTGATAATAATTTCCCTCATAGTGAGTGGTGTCCCCCTTTTTATACTTGTATGTATGAACTGTTCAAAAAGTATAAAACGGATTTTCCGGATAGTAATTTTGAGTCATCGTCGACTAAAGATTTTTATTTACAAATATTGTCTGGCATTGTTAAGGCACCACGTGTTATAAGACTTTTTCCATTAGTTGACTTCAAGTCTGTTTTTCTGAATGTATACAACAAGTTTTTGGATACCCGCTCTAGGGATGTAGTTTTTAAAATTGTTCATGAAACATTACCTGTTAATTTCCGCATGTACAAATTTGGTGTCGATGCGTCGAAAAATTGTAAATTTTGTGATGGTTTTGAAACCATTTCGCACTTATTTTATGAATGCTCCTTTATTCAACCTTTAGTTGCATTAGTTAATTCTTGGGTACACCAGATTTCAGATGGAAAGGTCCCTACTGATTCAGAGCTTTGGCGTTTTCATGCCCCTGTGTGTCTCACTCTAAAAGTAAAGTCTCTTGTTCTGTATTTAATGGCAGAATCCCTATCATCGATTTGGTTTATCCGTTGTTCCAAGAAATTGTACCAAAAGTCACCTACTTCTAATTCTCTTGTCTGCCATTTTCTTAACAACATTTGTATGCGTATGCAATCTGATTTTTCCCGTTTTCCCCAGATGATTTTCTCTGAGTACTGGTGTACTACAAATATACTTTGCTCCATCCAAGAGGGTAAACTGGTATCCGATCTGTTTCTTTTATAATTACATCGATGGTTTTGTGCTTTATTTATTTATTTAAATTGTGTTTTTTTAAAGGAGTTATGTATTGATAATAATTACAATGTTGATTCCATATTACTTTCCAATTATTGAATGACGTTTTTATCTGTAAATATTGAATAAAATTTCATGAAACTTAAAAAAGCCTGGGTTGTCTGTTTCGGAACTTTGGCGTTTCCATGCTCCTGTTAGTCTTACACTAAAAGTAAAGTCTCTTGTCCTGTATTTGGTGGCAGAATCCCTATCGTCCATTTGGTATACCCGTTGCTCCAGGAAATTCTACAAAAAGTCTCTTACTTCTGATTCACTTGTCTGCCACTTTCTTAATAATGTAACTATGCGTATGCAGTCTGATTTTACCCGTTTCCCCCAGAACATTTTTTCCGAGTATTGGTGTACTACAAGTGTTTTATGCTCTATCCAGGAGAATGAACTTGTAAATAAACTTCCTTTGTAATGTCATGTTTAATCTTATAATATTGTACTTTCTTGTAATACGTTTTTTACTTAAGCATTTACTATTTTTGATGTTATTTTAAGTTAACCTGTTTTTCTGTTTGTAATTTGATATTACTTGTAAATATGTAAATAAACATTTTATCAAACTTAAAAAAGCCTGGGTTGTCACATGAACACAGTTCCCTGGTAGTTATGCTTCTAAGCTATGACCCCTATCTGAGAGAGTGTCCTAGACTCGTCTATAGCCGGAACAAGGACATTAATCCTCGTCAATCAACCCCTATCTGATTATAATTCCAACTTTTAACTTAACTCTAGAACACATGTCGTGATATGTTATGACCACGGTACAGTTGAAAGATTCATCTAAACTAAATTAAATTAGACTTTACTGGAACTTTTATAACTACAACTGTGTTTTTATATACAGATGTATTTTACCTACACATACCGTCATGAAAACATCACCCATTGTCGCAATGGTCATCCCAAAACGTCGTGTCACGGTAACGCGACTTAAATACAATGTTGATCTCAGGTTTTTGGTCTTGATTTCTTACTTTTATAGCCCTTCCCACAGGAAAGGTATTGCTTTGTCCAATGGACTATTGTTATGTACGTATGGTTATTGAACACATATTCGGACATTGTTCAATGACCTATATAGAGTAAATTTGATTAATTACAGTCAGTGCCAATGTGGACTTCCAATTGAAGATGCATATCACTTTTTCTTTGCTTGTAATAATTATGTGAACCAGAGAATATCATTATTTCGTGATCTGAATATTCCACTAGATCTGCAGTTACTTTTACACGCAAGAAATTATTTATTGCAAGATGAAAATTTAAGAATTTGTCAAGTCACTCAGATATACATCGCTAACTCAAATAGATTCTGATTTCTCTCCTACACCCCTTATTGATCTATGTTTTATGTATATGTTTACATATGATATGTTATGTTTTTGTGTATGTATACATACATTTGTAAGTATGATCTCTCTCTCTCTCTCTCTCTCTCTCTCTCTCTCTCTCTCTCTCTCTCTCTCTCAATTTTGAATATGTGAATATGTAAATATGCCATCTTGTTGTAATGATTATGTGTAATTATATCGGAAAGGGCTCTATATAAGTTGTATAACTTGTGCCCAATCCCTTTGTTAAGTTCAGTTACAAATAAAAATATGTTTAAATCAAAATTATGTAAACGTGTTCCAAGCGTGCAAAATAAGGTAAAGTCAATGTTCAAGAAAATAGGACAACGTAACCATTCGGACAACGTTAAATAACGGACTTATATTGTCCAAACACTTAACTGTATATCATAATACGGTACGTATTCATTCAACCCTTATTGCAGTTCTCTGCATACACATATGCAAAATAACTTGGCTACGCGCATGATATTATCACCAAAATGATTCAAACTGATATCATTTTGTTATCTGTGCTGAAACACATTATTTCACCAGCAGTTCTATATGTAACGTGTCGGGGGTCCGTACCCAAGTTACTTCTTGGGATCCCTTATATGTGCTCTTACCGGGTGCTCAAAAAGTGCCGATATATACAAAAATATATTCTGAGCATGCCTTGCTCAAGAATGGTAGTAATAATAAAATATATACACACACCCTTACAGAGCAGAACTGACTAACAATAATTACAGATATTAACTATATGTAGAGCAAAGGGCAAAACGTATCTACCCATATCTGCTCACTACTTAAACAACACTAAATATCATCTATTAATACAAGGTAAATTAAAAGAGAGAGCTTGTAATGTTACGGCTATGTCAGACCCCAGTACTCGATCCCAGAGTACTCCCACCAGACTACTACGCCGGTACGCCTGTCCGCTCAAAGGGACATAACTCCTATAACACCGATCAGCACACACACACACAACAGCTACAATGCACCGCTGCTCACAGTCACAGCCAGCCTCAGGTACCAGTGCTCAGAACACTCCAGAGCACGCGTTACAGCGTCTGCTCACTACAGCAGGGCCCGTATATTATTTACTATACGACCGCTCTAACCTACGGGTGCATGTGAAGAGAGCAAGACTGAGGGA
>NW_022981211.1:0-10163 GCF_902652985.1 Pecten maximus
TATATATGTATGTATTGTTACGATAACTTTGTAGTTTTTATTCATAAATGTTATGGAAATGTTTGTTGATGCACTTTAAACTTAGTTTGTTTGTATTAGATGTTTTTCCCCCTAATTTGCAATAGTTTTTTTATATCATATTTTTCAGAAAGAAAGGTGATAACTAAAAACCGTTTTTTATAAGGAAATAAGCCCAAAGCTAAAAACTGATTGATCAGGGAAAAAAGTGCATGGTTAAAAATGGTGTTGATCAGAAAATAAACCTATGTATAGCTAAAAAATGTATTGATCAGAAAATAAGCCCATTTATAGCTAAAAAATGTATTGATCAGAAAATAAGCCTATGTATAGCTAGAAAAAGGTATTGATCAGAAAATAAGCCCATAGCTATAAAAATTTATCAACTAGAAAATTTAGTATTGTTAATATTTATTGGGATTCCTGCCTACAATGCAAAATTTCCAATTATTTTATAAGAAATTTTAAAATGAAAAAAATATTTGTGACATAAAAGTGTTCATAAAATTAATTACTTCATAACACTGGTATAAATTATTTACTACTTCATTTCTGTGAAATTTGAAATTTGTGAAACGAACCTTTAAAATTTAGATTGGTCATACATAACATATGAGATGCAGCTACCTTGCTTTCATAAAGTTAAAAGTTTGTTAAATTCAAATGCATTATTGAATCTCTTATTACTAATAAATTCGTTATTACTAATGGACAACACAGAATTTTTAGTTTTAATTTTACTTTGTACAAAATTAGAATTTTATTTTTATTTATTTTATCTTAATATATAATGATTTAATTGGAATGTCTCAATTTTGTGTTTTTCTTTAAAATTTTGGACAGAAAAAATGAAATCATATATTGCATAACAATTTATGCAAAAATATTGTAAAATCCGTCCTGCAAATGTCTGTGATTTCTTAAAGGGGTCACTTTCTTATTTTAGCAATGAATGTATTTTTCAGTGTCATCCTAAGTAAATTGCACATACAGCATTTTATTTTTAAATGACCAAATAAAATATCCAGTATTCACAAATTTTATTTTAAATCCTTGAATTAAATCAATTTCTTGCACAATGTTTTAGAAGTGAAAATATACAGATGATTTTCATAATGCAGACAAATGATGGAACAGTGTTATGTTTGACATATAAAACTCTAGCTCTATATACTTTTGGTTCTAAATTGTTTATTTAGTTATAAATTATTTTGTAAATCATGTGTTATCTAAAATATTGTTTTTTTTATTTCAATTTCAAAATTTCTTTATCTCAAATTGCGCACACATTATGTAGAAATATTTGATGAAGTAATATCTGTTGATTGTTTAATGATTGTGTTACTTAGAATATTTTTAATTAGAAAACATTTCTGGAAAATGTTTACGTTTGTTATACATATTATATCCTGATAGGTATATAAAAATAATTGTTTTGTTTAGATTAATCAAATAATTAACTATGGTCAAGGTAACTCAAAGGTCAAGGTGTCTCCAAGTGGACAGCACATTAATACTAAAATCAGGGACTATTTTCAACAAAAGTGTCGAAAAAAACCCACCACATTTTAACATGGTTCTTCAGTATTCAAAAGTAAATCACAAATTGAACTGAGTACATGTTTATTGTAAAATCTTTGAATAAAAATATTTACAGACTTTTAATTCTGAAATCTTCAAATGGAGTGGTCGGATATGTTTTAGTGGAATAAGAACATCAAAACTTTTTTGAATTGTATTTCAACTTTGACCTTGAGGAACTTTGACATTGCGTTTGACCCGAGGTGAGACTACCCTGGAGGTATGTCCCGCAACCTTCCGTCCATTTATACACAATTATGAAGTATTTATATTAATATACAAATCATTTAACAGAAGAAATAAAATATATTCTGCTTTTAAAAAGATTTGTTTTTATTTTTCATTTTTTATGAAAAAATTGAATGAAATATCATGATAGGAAGAAACCATCAGGGAATACTGATGTTAAAACAAATCCGTAATGCTAACCTAAAATTAGAAATTAGGGGTACAGTATGTTGTCGCCTCATAGTCCTGATTCTTAAGATTCTTTAAGCTAGGATGATTAGAATGACACCAGTTCCAAGACTGACACAGTTTCATCTATGTTCTTTAACTTCAGTAAATTCTTTAACATAAAATTTTCCGTAGGAAAACATTATAGAATTTTCCCCTTAAATAATGCTTTCCTATGGAAAAGTGAGGTGTTAGTCTCCTAAGTTAAAGAACATTGATTAAATCAGGGTTAGATCAATAGATAATTGGTTCAGATACAAAATTCAGCTGTAGTAATTTGTATCATATATATACATTTGTATATATATATATAATATAACATAGTAACACAAATGACGAAGGAAGACAACTTTTTGACCCGTGCCCTGACCGGGACTTGAACTCACGATCTACGGCACCCAATCGCCTAGCCAGAAATACCCGCAGCTTATACCGCTGTGCCACATCGGCGTTCTTAAAAAAAGAACGTTTCAATGGCGCAGTGATGGTCGGCCCGATACCCTGACATGATCATTGTGGAAGTCGTCTATAAGGTGATATACAATGTAGAATACCTGGATCGCAATGTATTTACATACATGGATACGAATTGTACATATATTATAAATATTTCTCTCGGTACAACTACGACAGGAAATTCAAATCTATATCTTCGGATCACCAACACATAGTGTATATGATACATTGTGCTAATAAATAGATATATATCATAGTAACACAAATGACGAAGGAAGACAACTTTTTGACTCGTGCGCTGACCGGGACTTGAACTCACGATCTACAGCACCCAATCGCCTAGCCAGAAATACCCGCAGCTTATACCGCTGTGCCACATCGGCGTTCTTAAAAAAAGAACGTTTCAATGGCGCAGTGATGGTCGGCCCGATACCCTGACATGATCATTGTGGAAGTCGTCTATAAGGTGATATACAATGTAGAATACCTGGATCGCAATGTATTATATTATAAATATTTCTCTCGGTACAACTACGACAGGAAATTCAAATCTATATCTTCGGATCACCAACACATAGTGTATATGATACATTGTGCTAATAAATAGATATATATCATAGTAACACAAATGACGAAGGAAAACAACTTTTTGACTCGTCTCCTGACCGGGCCTCGAACTCACGATCTACGGCAACCAATCGCCTAGCCAGAAATACCCGTAGCTTATACTGCTGCACCACATCCGCGTTCTAAAAAAAAGAATGTTTCAATGGCACAGTAATGGTCGGACCGATACCCTGACATGATCATTGGGGCATCTGTCTATTAGATGATATGAATACCTGGATCACAATGTATTTACATACATGGATAAGAATTTGACATACATGTATATTATAAATATTTTTCTCGTTAAAACTACGACAGGAAATTCAAATCTATATCTTCGGATCACCAAATATATATAGTTATCCAAGTTAAAGTTAACAAAGTTTGACTGTATTCAGATAAGAATACCAGATATTGAACAAACTGTCAATATATACAATTATTCGCAATGACAACTTCCAATTGAATCAGTGAACTGGTTTTTAGGTAACCTGAGACAAAGTCTCAAGTGACCGATTTTAATCGCCTTTTGTCCGTCATCGTGCGTCGTCCGTCGTGCGTCCGTAAACAATTTACATTTTCAACTTCATCTCCAAAACCACTAAACCAAATTTAATGAAATTTGGCAGGGATCATCTATGGCTAAAGGTCAACTAAAATTGTGAATCATATGGTCCCCATCTCCCAGGGGCCTGAGGAGCGGGGCCACATAGGGTCAAATTGACTAAAACTTCAAAATTTTCTTCTCTACTCTCAGATAAGGTGGAATCAACACCCTTCATAGATGGAAGGGTCTTAGAGTGCTATACCAAAATTGTGAATTTCATGACCCTGGGGTCTCAAGTTTGCCCCTTGGGAGGGGGTAAACTTTACTATTGTTTATATAGGGAAACACATTTTTGACTATCATTTGTTTGATTTCTATTGGAATTCATTCTAACTTTGTTAACATTATCAGCATGGGATGACAGCTTAATGGTATGCACATGTTGACCCTGGCTGACCCCTTAGACTGATGGGTTGGACCCCAAAGGGTCAAATAAATTAACTGAAATATTTCAAATCTCAGGTGACTGTTAAGGCCCATATGGGCCCCTTGTTTAATTTTCAATTTGGGATGTCTCGACACGTTAAAAGTGTCAGAAAATGGTTAGATAATAAAATAGTTACCTTAAAACTGCTGTTTTGTGGCAACGATGTAGATATGTATATATCTATCATTACTATTAGGTCAACAGTGTTTTATTACAAAACCGGAATGCTGTCAGTGAGCACAAAATGTTTTTTTGCTGGGTTTATCGCCCCACCAACATGTTATTTTTGTAGAAATAACTGCCTGAGTTTTATGGACAAAATTTAAGAATAGGCTATTTCAAAATGTACAAATTATGGATCCGCCTACAGCCAATGTACAATTCAATAGAAATATACATGTGGAAAAATACACTATTTTAGTAGGATGGTTGGATCTTGATCAAATGTGGTGTGTATACCTCGAGTTTGATGTGTGGAACACGGAAATGTGCTCCTTTTGGTAACAAGTTTAATGGTGTAAAAAGAACCACGTGTCTGCGGCAGTATTGGTACATTCTAACGAAATGGTGCTGGGTCAAAAAGCGGACCCATCACCATTGTTAGATTACTTAGGATGGTCGGATCATAATCAAATTTGGTGTGTACCTCGATGGAAAGTGGGGAACACAGAAATGTGCTCCTTTTGGAGACATTTTTAATGGAGTACAAAGAACCACAATGTCCGTGGCAGCATTGGTACATTATAACGAAATGGTACTGGGTCAAAAGGCGGTTCCCTCACCATTGTTAGAGTACTTAGGATATCATATTTATCATATTTATATTAGTTAGAAAGTTCGGATCTTGGTCAGAATTGGTTTGCACATCGAGGAGAATGATGTGAACATGGAAATGTGCTCATTTTGTTCACAGTTTAAATGGCAGACAAGGAACCACATGTCATAGGCTGCATACTGACATTCTAACGAAATGATGGTTGGTCAAAATGCGGTTCTGTCACAATTTCTAGAGTACTTAGGATGGTCGGATCTTGACCAAATGTGGTGTGTATACCTCGAGTTGGATGTGGGGAACACGGAAATGTGCTCCTTTTGGTAACAAGTTTAATGGTGTAAAAAGAACCACGTGTCTGCGGCAGTATTGGTACATTCTAACGAAATGGTGCTGGGTCAAAAAGCGGACCCATCACCATTGTTAGATTACTTAGGATATCATATTTATATCATTTAGAAAGTTCGGATCTTGGTCAGAATTGGTGTGCACATCGAGAAGTATGAGGTGAACATGGAAATGTGCTCATTTTAGTAACTCGATTAATAGTGTACAAATAACCACGTGTCCTCGGCAACATTGTTACATTCTAACGAAATATTCTGACCAAGATCCAAACTTTCTAAAGAACAGAGATATGATGACAGAACCGCCTTTTGATTCAGCACCATTTCGTTAGAATGTACCAATGCTGCCACGGACATTGTGGTTCTTTGTACACCATTAAAAGTGTCTCCAAAAGGAGTACATTTCCGTGTTCCCCGCATTCCACTCGAGGTACACACCAAAGCTGATCCAGATCCGACCATCCAGCACCATTTCGTTACAATGTAACAATGCTGCCACGGACACTGTTGTTCTTTGTACACCATTAAAATTGTCTCCAAAAGGAGTACATGTCCGTGTTCCGCACATTCCACTCGAGGTACACACCAAATTTGATTATGATCCTACCATCCTAAGTACTCTAACAATGTAAGGGAACCGCCTTTTGACCCAGCATCATTTCGTAAGAATGTAACAATACTGCCGCAGACACGTGGTTCTTTGTACAAACTTAACGCTTCACTATATAAACACTACATAATACTTAAGCTGAATAAAACAGGCGTTATCACTATATTAATTACATAACGAAAATGTGCTCATTTTGTTAACCGTTTTAATGTTAGACAAGGAACCACATGTCAGCGGCTAATGCGATTTACAGTATCTGACAAATATCATTGTAAGCAAGAGATCCCAGAGGGATCTTGGCGCCAACCATTGAATGATATTTATAGGTTCCATGTCAGAGTGATCTTCTCTCTAATTTTCCCGTCCTCTTACTAATCTGTGTAAATTGAGAAACATCCCTCCAGTACTTTTCAAATAAGGGGAACCTATATATGAAATTTGAGATTTAGCGATAATGGCTGTCTGTTGGCCATTTTGTTTTCAGATTGGTCCCAAAATGCAATACAAGGGACCAAGGGGAACCTTCATATGAAATTTGAGAAAGATCACTTCAGTACTTTCTGTAAAATAGCGATAACAAACAGCAATTGTCAAAATCCGAGATGGCTACCTGTCGGCCATGTTGTTTTCAGAAGGGTTCCAAAATGCAATATGTATAAATATAGACCAAGGGGAACCTACATATGAAATTTAAGAAAGAGCCCTTCAGTACTTTCTGAGTACTTTCTGAGAAATAACCATAACAAAATTCAATTGTCAAAATCCAAGATGGCTGCCTGTCGGCCATGTTGTTCTTCGACTGGTCTGAAAATGTAATATGCATAACTAGGTACCAGGGGAACCTACATATGGAATTTGAGAAAGATGCCTTCAGTACTTTCTGAGAAAACGCGAATTGCCCACCATCTAATGATGTTCATTAATGATAGCGTAACAGTACTTAAATGTACAAAACATAATTTCAAAACCTTCCTCCTCAGAGACAAGTAGGGTCTACATCCAGGGAGACAAACCATTCGTGAGGACGTGACCTAGTACACAAAAAGTGCTACAAGTAATACAGTTTCCAAACCGTTCTTAGACACAACGACCGACAATGAGTGCAGCTTGACGTGCAGTCTCCATCGCCGTCTGGAATCGGTTATGGAGGTGGCTGTGTGAAGTTAGCTCAACATACGACATACGACATTCAACATTCAAAAAATTAATATCGTGTGTTTTAACTAGCCAACGAGGGAAATTTTGAATGTTCAGCGGCTCGACATACGACATTCAGATTTTGAATGTTCAGCGGCTCAACATACGAAATACAACATTGAAATTTCGAATGCTCAGCGGCTCAACATACGGCATACGACAATCGGATTTTGAATGTTCAGCCGCTCTCATATCTATATTTTTTTTAGAAAGTTCGGGTCTTGGTCAGAATTGTTGTGCACATCGAGGAGAATGATGTGAACATGGAAATGTGCTCATTTTGTTAACCGTTTTAATGGTAGACAAGGAACCACATGTCAGCGGCTGCATACTGACATTCTAACGAAATGATAGTTGGTCAAAATGCGTTCTGTCACCATTGCTGGAGTACTTACTAGATTACTTAGTAATTTAATTGTAAGTCTTCCATGATCTGCAGCACACGACCATAATGTTTTTTGGGTGACTGCTTTTCCCAAGAAGACTCTAAAAAAAACCAATATGTATTGAGGCTATTACAACCAATGCTAAAATGCCCTTCGAATGAAAGACATGTTACAGTAACAAAATAATGTAGCACACAAACCAATTTATTCATAACTAGCTTATTTATTGCTATCTAAGAGAAGTTACATGATCAGTTTGAAAAAAATAGTCCAATATGTTGAATGTTGAGTGAATTCGATTATTAAGATAAGCTGTTTATTGGAATTAACACTTTATATAAAACTATCATAGTGACATTTATGTGTTTCAGAACACACTTTTTATTTTATCACATCCGGCGAGATAATATAACAGTACGCAAATATGAAAGTGTATTACCCTTTTTTGTTTCATTGTTAAACAAGACAAATCTCAATAATTGTGTTACTGACGTCGTCAAAGTATTGAACTTCAAAACTATTTTAGGGTCATCTATATAGCAGAATAATGTTGAATTTCAAACACGAATAAATATCTTAAAATTTGCACAAAAATAGTCATAGAATATACCAAAATGTTTGTTTGGACATGTAGTGTCTTAAAATCACAAATAATTTGATGTAGATGCTAACAATTTCTTCTATAGAGCTACTTTGTGGTAAGTTATAGCATGGAATAATTCTAAGTCACAAAAATAACCAAAACTGAAAAATAGCCCAGCTGCCGTGCTGTCATAAGTGTCTATAACACAGGGTAGGAGCATTTGTTTGGCCGGATTTGACTTTATGTAGGTATAAACACATATTTTGTTTTGACCTTGAAATGCAAATGGCGACTGTGGATGATATTACACAAATAACTTTAAGTCATTGGCCATCATTTGCCACAAAATCATACAGTAAGCAGAAAATGAGATGTGTAATTTTTCTTTGATGCTATTTGCTTGAGTTGTCTTCTATTTGATAAGATATTTTACAGCACAGCATGCAATATAACAGACCAAAATACAATGTACAATCCGTTTTTATTTAGAAAAAAAGATATATAACCACGATTTAGATTCATGTACTAATGCTATGTATTTCATCTTAAATTACTGTAAATATTTGTGATTTTATAAGTGGATTACGCAATTAATTCTTCAATGGTTGTGGGTTGATAATTTAGTATACATAACATTGAATAGGATTGTATCTAAATTTTGTCGAGGTAAACTCAGGTTGCTACCCTGAGGCCAGTGCTAAAGCTAACTTGTACAAGGTAGGTCACACCTCCTATGTGAACATCACTTTAAGCCAATCATCTCTTAGATAGTTTAGATGCTCGGATAAAATTGTATAGGCAGGAATATGATGTAAACGTGGGTTACGGATACTGTACAGGAATCGGACGGTATGTGAAATCCATCATGGCAAGCTTGTAAATATTGTGAATAATGAAAACTCAAACTCTGAATCTGCTTTAATTTGACCATTTATTACATTAAACGACGGTTGTTGAAAACTTTCACGTCAATTTATAACTATAGTAATATTAAAAGCATTTGATGGGGGTCCAAACCTTCCCACATAAATCCATATATATTTAATGAAATAAAGAAAAAACTTCAGGACTGCACATTTATTCGTATCCGCGTATATAAAACATTATCAGATATGTTAAAATGTTTTTTTTGTATAAAACATGTACAATAACATAATGTTCTCAATCGGAATTACAGCCATGTCAATATATTCCCTACTAAAATGAAGGATAATCAATTCCTAACGAGAAAGGTTACATCAATCTTATAAAAGATGCATCAAATGACATCATTTTATACAATCCACATGATGCCTATGACGTGCTCCTTTGCTTCCTGTAAGTCCATCAACTTAATTAATGCCTTAATGCAATCCACCACTGAAAAGCTGTATATACAAAACATAAAAAAATCAGTTGTAAAGCAAGGGTAAACGCATACCGCTTTGTTGCGGTCACTCATAACAGTCAAAGTCAAATCCTAGAAATATCAGTTTACCAAGTGAGAACTAGTGTAGTGAAAATATAGCTCGCATAATCATGTTTAACCTTTGAACGTTGTGAAACATCTTTTCTTTCATTTCCTATCAAATGACCTTATTCCGAATTTCCCTATAGGAAAAATATCAGAGATGGTGTACCTTGAACATGGTATAAGTTCTTGTTTCTTCCAACAGAACATACCGTCGTCTTTATTCCTGATGAACGCAGATAGCATGCTAAACCCACTCTTCGGTGGAACGATGAGTACATCACATTCTATCGATATATAGAAATCCAGCAGCTGTTTGAGAAACCCTTCTTCTAGATCGTTTTGATGTGGTAGGTCAATGTGTTATTTTGCCCGGGGTGTCTATAATGTTTTCAGGATAACGTTCCTTGGCAAATGTCTTCACATTATCAGTATCAGAGGCAATAAACAAATCGTATTCATCCTTGTTTAAAGTGTCAAAATATTCCCATATTTTTTTTCAGTGAAGGAACTGGCGGCAAAGCGGCATCTTTTGGCATGTTTGGATTACGCCCACTACGGATATGGGCACACGCTATGTTGTTTTTGCAAGTATTGATATGATAAAGGTGGTCATGATACCAGCTATTCTATCTGACCAACCACTACATGAAACTTTTCGGGC
>NW_022981212.1:0-10161 GCF_902652985.1 Pecten maximus
TTTAACAGCAGGCCATGACTTCTTGGGAATATTTTCAAAATGTTCACAATAAATTTAACCTAATCATGTTTTCTGTAAAATGTAGAAATTAAAGGTACACATATTTCCTCTTCACAAAACTTTAAATGTCATTTCATAATAGTGTGACTGGCATATCATCACACTTCATGGTTTGTACAATATTTGCATGCTAGATTATCACAATACCACCTTCTTAGGTAATCACATTGTCTGAAACTATATAATATATCGGCATCAATCGGAATATCCTTGGAATTAACGGTAAGGATCCAGATTTTTATTTTATCAATTTAAAAAAAAGGTGATCATCAAAACACAGATCAAGAAAAAATGAATTAGAAAAAACTGACATGAATACACATAACATGACATTCTACATGTATCAGGCAAGACTCTAGAAAACAAAACCATCAACACACAACTCCAAGAGGATGTTCAAATCTGTGAAGTGTTCGACACAGACTAGCTGTTAGTATGGAGAGGCAACCCTGTCAGGGATTCAAGGACAGCTGGCAAGCCATTTCCATCAGGAAGGGAAGCTGACAGTTACAAAATGGGTTTAATTGGTAAAGGTTTCCAAGACATTATGTCAGCTTATCCTGAATGGTGGGCTTATATATATGACAGGAAGTCAAGATGACCTAGAAATGAAAATCAGGAGGACATGTGACAGGAATTCAGGAGGATATAGGACAGGAAGTCAGAAGGATATGAGATAGGAAGTCAGGAGGCTTAGAGACAGGAAGTCAGGAGGATACGGGACAGGAAGTCAGGAGGACATGTGACAGGAAGTCAGGAGGATATGAGATAGGAAGTCAGGAGGATATGAGACAGGAAGTCAGGGGGATATGAGACAGGAAGTCAGGAGGATATGAGATAGGAAGTCAGGAGGGTATGAGATAGGAAGTCAGGAAAATATGAGATAGGAAGTCAGGAGGATATGAGATAGGAAGTCAGGGGGATATGAGATAGGAAGTCAGGAGGATATGAGACAGGAAGTCAGGAGGATATGAGACAGGAAGTCAGGAGGATATGAGATAGGAAGTCAGGGGGATATGAGACAGGAAGTCAGGAGGATATGAGATAGGAAGTCAGGGGGATATGAGACAGGAAGTCAGGAGGATATGAGACAGGAAGTCAGGGGGATATGAGACAGGAAGTCAGGAGGATATGAGACAGGAAGTCAGGAGGATATGAGACAGGAAGTCAGGGGGATATGAGACAGGAAGTCAGGAGGATATGAGACAGGAAGTCAGGAGGATATGAGATAGGAAGTCAGGGGGATATGAGACAGGAAGTCAGGAGGATATGAGACAGGAAGTCAGGAGGATATGAGATAGGAAGTCAGGAGGATATGTGACAGGAAGTCAGGAAAATATGAGATAGGAAGTCAGGAAAATATGAGACAGGAAGTCAGGAGGGTATGAGATAGGAAGTCAGGAGGATATGAGACAGGAAGTCAGGAGGATATGAGATAGGAAGTCAGGAAAATATGAGATAGGAAGTCAGGAGGGTATGAGATAGGAAGTCAGGAAAATATGAGATAGGAAGTCAGGAAAATATGAGATAGGAAGTCAGGAAAATATGAGACAGGAAGTCAGTGGACATGGGACAGGAAGTTGGGGGAACATGGAACAGAATATCAGGATATATGACAGGAAGTCAGGGGACATGGGACAGGAAGTCAGGGGACATGGGACAGGAAGTCAGGATGACATTGAACAGAATATCAGGATGACATTGAACAGAATATCAGAATGACATGGGACAGAAAACCAAGATGTATGGAATGAAAGTCAGGATGACAGGGGACAGGAAAAAGGGCATAGTGACATAGTCAGGATGTAATGGAGAGGATATCACACTACATAAAAAACCTGAAGGTGATCCAGGACAGGATTGTTTATGCACTATAACTAAATGGAGGCTTTGCTGCATTCTTAACTATTTACCAGGATATCACTGTTACCTTGCATTCTTTGTGCAAACATGTAGACATTTAAAACAGGACATGTAGGACGAAATACTGGCAAATCTAGTGCATGCAACCTTTCAAATGTAAACTTTAGATACTTTCTTATATTATGTAACTGAACATAGAATCTAGGACATTCAGAACAGGTGTGAATACTGATAGAGATGAGACACTTTTATCTATAAAGTTTAGAGTAAGTAAATCTTTCACAACACATTTCATACAGAAACGACATAATAGTTATAGCTCAATGAATTCATCAGCATCTCACTATTAAAACAAACAAAAAAGAGTTACAAAGTCATTATCACCATGACAACCACTACAAGAAACTGATGTGCAAATTCTCTGGTGAAAGGAACAAAGTGAGTAAGCAAGCTTCGTTAGATCTAGAAGCTAGAAAAGCAGGATATTGGCAATCGTAAATCCAAAATTCTGTGGCATTCAGAAAAGTAAGAAGAAAATGGTGGTGATTCCATATACCTTTCTTTTGTAGTGCTAGTGATAAAACAGAAAACAATATTTTACAATAAAATGTTAGTCATACAAAGGAGAAAGCAGAAAAATGTCAGGATAATACAAGTCAGCTGCCATACATCGTCTGTCTTACTGAAGTCAGTCCTGGTGGTCACATGAACATGAAAGTCATACTGAAGATTGAAGCACAAAGATGAATCTTTTGTAGGTCAAGTCACCAAATAAGTGAAGTACTGTTTGTCAGATTTTAAATAAAATATCACAAAAAGTGTAAGGTGAAGGTCATCATAACCAAATTGTAGGTGAAGGTCATGGCAGACCATAAAGTGAGGGGGTCATGGAGGTCGTCTTACTTTTCTATAACCATGCTGATGGCTCTGTCAGCACAATAAAGGAGAGGAAAGGTTAGAAATACATGTCTGCTTACACAATATATCTCTCATATCCCTGTCACACTCCTCATATCCCTGTCACACTCCTCATATCCCTCTGTCACACTCCTCATATCCCTCTGTCACACTCCTCATATCCCTGTCACACTCCTCATATCCCTGTCACACTCCTCATATCCCTCTGTCACACTCCTCATATCCCTCTGTCACACTCCTCATATCCCTGTCACACTCCTCATATCCCTGTCACATCCATCATATCTCTGTCACATTCATCATATCTCTGTCACATTCATCATATCCCTGTCACACTCCTCATATCCCTGTCACATCCATCATATCCCTCTGTCACAACCATCATATCCCTGTCACACTCCTCATATCTCTGTCACATTCATCATATCTCTGTCACATCCATCATATCTCTGTCACATTCATCATATCCCTGTCACACTCCTCATATCCCTGTCACATCCATCATATCCCTGTCACACTCCTCATATCCCTGTCACATCCATCATATCCCTGTCACACTCCTCATATCCCTGTCACATCCATCATATCCCTCTGTCACAACCATCATATCCCTGTCACACTCCTCATATCTCTGTCACATTCATCATATCTCTGTCACATCCATCATATCTCTGTCACATTCATCATATCCCTGTCACACTCCTCATATCCCTGTCACATCCATCATATCCCTCTTTCACAACCATCATATCCCTGTCACACTCCTCATATCTCTGTCACATTCATCATATCCCTGTCACAACCATCATATCTCTGTCACATTCATCATATCCCTGTCACATCCATCATATCCCTCTGTCACAACCATCATATCCCTGTCACACTCCTCATATCTCTGTCACATTCATCATATCCCTGTCACAACCATCATATCCCTCTGTCACACTCCTCATATCCCTGTCACATTCATCATATCCCTGTCACAACCATCATATCCCTCTGTCACACTCCTCATATCTCTGTCACATTCATCATATCCCTGTCACAACCATCATATCCTTATGTAACATTCCTCATATCCATATGTCACATAAATAGGATCATATCCCTTTGTCACATTCCTCATATCCCTTTGTCACATTCCTCATATCCCTGTCTCATTCCTCATATCCCTTTGTCACATTCCTCATATCCCTCTGTAACACTCCTCATATCCCTCTGTCATACTCCTCATATCCCTCTGTCACACTCCTCATATCCCTCTGTAACACTCCTCATATCCCTCTGTCACATTCCTCATATCTCCCTGTCACACTCCTCATATCCCTCTGTCACATCCATCTTACATGTATCACTGTGTCACATCCATCTTATTCCTCTGTCACATCAATCATATCCCTCTGTCACATTCCTCATATCCCTGTCACACTCCTCATATCCCTGTCACATCCATCATATCCCTCTTTCACATTCCTCATATCCCTCTGTCACACTCCTCATATCCCTCTGTCACATTCCTCATATCCCTCTGTCACATTCCTCATATCTCCCTGTCACACTCCTCATATCCCTCTGTCACATTCCTCATATCCCTCTGTCACACTCCTCATATCCCTCTGTCATACTCCTCATATCCCTCTGTCACACTCCTCATATCCCTCTGTAACACTCCTCATATCCCTCTGTCACATTCCTCATATCCCTCTGTCACATCCATCACATCCCTCTGTCACACTCCTCATATCCCTCTGTCAAATTCCTCATATCCCTCTGTCACACTCCTCATATCCCTGTCACATCCATCATATCCCTCTGTCACACTCCTCATATCCCTCTGTCACACTCCTCATATCCCTGTCACATCCATCATATCCCTCTGTCACACTCCTCATATCCCTGTCACATCCATCATATCACTGTCACATCCATCATATCACTGTCACATCCATCATATCCCTCTGTCACATCCATCATATCCCCCTGTCACATCCATCATATCCCTCTGTCACACTCCTCATATCCCTCTGTCACATCCATCATATCACTGTCACATCCATCATATCCCTCTGTCACATCCATCATATCCCTCTGTCACATCCATCATATCCCTCTGTCACATCCATCATATCCCTCTGTCACACTCCTCATATCCCTCTGTCACATCCATCATATCCCTCTGTCACATCCATCATATCCCTCTGTCACATCCATCATATCACTGTCACATCCATCATATCCCTCTGTCACATCCATCATATCCCTCTGTCACATCCATCATATCCCTCTGTCACATCCATCATATCCCTCTGTCACATCCATCATATCCCTCTGTCATACTCCTCATATCCCTCTGTCACATTCCTCATATCCCTCTGTCACATCCAATAGCAATGTTTGTTATATGAAAGTTTGTTATATGAGAAATCTTTATTCAGAAGAACTTAGATGTAATGGTAGAATGACTATCAGTAGTGGGGGTCTATACCTCTGTAGTGAGGGAGTTTGTTAGAATGACTATCAGTAGTGGGGATCTACACCTCTGTAGTGAGGGAGTTTGTTAGAATGACTATCAGTAGTGGGGGTCTATACCTCTGTAGTGAGGGAGTTTGTTGGAATGACTATCAGTAGTGGGGGTCTATACCTATGTAGTGAGGGAGTTTGTTAGAATGACTATCAGTAGTGGGGGTCTATACCTCTGTAGTGAGGGAGTTTGTTAGAATGACTATCAGTAGTGGGGGTCTATACCTCTGTAGAGAGGGAGTTTGTTAGAATGACTATCAGTAGTGGGGGTCTATACCTCTGTAGTGAGGGAGTTTGTTAGAATGACTATCAGTAGTGGGGGTCTATACCTCTGTAGTGAGGGACTTTGTTAGAATGACTATCAGTAGTTGGGGTCTATACCTCTGTAGAGAGGGAGTTTGTTAGAATGACTATCAGTAGTGGGGGTCTATACCTCTGTAGAGAGGGAGTTTGTTAGAATGACTATCAGTAGTGGGGGTCTATACCTCTGTAGTGAGGGAGTTTGTTAGAATGACTATCAGTAGTGAGGGTCTATAAGTCTGTAGAGAGGGAGTTTGTTAGAATGACTATCAGTAGTGGGGATCTACACCTCTGTAGTGAGGGAGTTTGTTAGAATGACTATCAGTAGTGGGGGTCTATACCTCTGTAGTGAGGGAGTTTGTTAGAATGACTATCAGTAGTGGGGGTCTATACCTCTGTAGTGAGGGAGTTTGTTAGAATGACTATCAGTAGTGGGGGTCTATACCTCTGTAGAGAGGGAGTTTGTTAGAATGACTATCAGTAGTGGGGGTCTACACCTCTGTAGTGAGGGAGTTTGTTAGAATGACTATCAGTAGTGGGGGTCTATACCTCTGTAGTGAGGGAGTTTGTTAGAATGACTATCAGTAGTGGGGATCTACACCTCTGTAGTGAGGGAGTTTGTTAGAATGACTATCAGTAGTGGGGGTCTATACCTCTGTAGTGAGGGAGTTTGTTAGAATGACTATCAGTAGTGGGGGTCTATACCTCTGTAGTGAGGGAGTTTGTTAGAATGACTATCAGTAGTGGGGGTCTATACCTCTGTAGAGAGGGAGTTTGTTAGAATGACTATCAGTAGTGGGGGTCTATACCTCTGTAGTGAGGGAGTTTGTTAGAATGACTATCAGTAGTTGGGGTCTATAAGTCTGTAGAGAGGGAGTTTGCTAGAATGACTATCAGTAGTGGGGGTCTATACCTCTGTAGAGAAGGAGTTTGTTAGAATGACTATCAGTAGTGAGGGTCTATACCTCTGTAGTGAGGGAGTTTGTTAGAATGACTATCAGTAGTGAGGGCCTATACCTCCGTAGTGAGGGAGTTTGTTAGAATGACTATCAGTAGTGGGGGTCTATACCTCTGTAGAGGGGGAGTTTGTTAGAATGACTATCAGTAGTGGGGGTCTATACCTCTGTAGTGAGGGACTTTGTTAGAATGACTATCAGTAGTGGGGGTCTATACCTCTGTAGTGAGGGAGTTTGTTGGAATGACTATCAGTAGTGGGGGTCTACACCTCTGTAGTGAGGGACTTTGTTAGAATGACTATCAAAAGTGGGGGTCTATACCTCTGTAGTGAGGGAGTTTGTTAGAATGACTATCAGTAGTGGGGGTCTATACCTCTGTAGGGAGTTTGTTAGAATGACTATCAGTAGTGGGGGTCTATACCTCTGTAGGGAGTTTGTTAGAATGACTATCAGTAGTGAGGGTCTATACCTCTGTAGTGAGGGAGTTTGTTAGAATGACTATCAGTAGTGGGGGTCTATACCTCTGTAGGGAGTTTGTTAGAATGACTATCAGTAGTGAGGGTCTATACCTCTGTAGTGAGGGAGTTTGTTAGAATGACTATCAGTAGTGGGGGTCTATACCTCTATAGTGAGGGAGTTTGTTAGAATGACTATCACTAGTGGGGGTCTATACCTCCGTAGTGAGGGAGTTTGTTAGAATGACTATCAGTAGTGGGGGTCTATACCTCTGTAGTGAGGGAGTTTGTTAGAATGACTATCAGTAGTGAGGGTCTACACCTCTGTAGTGAGGGAGTTTGTTAGAATGACTATCAGTAGTGAGGGCCTATACCTCCGTAGTGAGGGAGTTTGTTAGAATGACTATCAGTAGTGGGGGTCTATACCTCTGTAGGGAGTTTGTTAGAATGACTATCAGTAGTGAGGGTCTATACCTCTGTAGTGAGGGAGTTTGTTAGAATGACTATCAGTAGTGAGGGTCTATACCTCCGTAGTGAGGGAGTTTGTTAGAATGACTATCAGTAGTGGGGGTCTGTAAGTCTGTAGAGAGGGAGTTTGTTAGAATGACTATCAGTAGTGAGGGTCTATACCTCTGTAGTGAGGGACTTTGTTAGAATGACTATCAGTAGTGGGGGCCTATACCTCTGTAGTGAGGGAGTTTGTTAGAATGACTATCAGTAGTGGGGGTCTATACCTCTGTAGAATGACTATCAGTAGTGAGGGTCTATAAGTCTGTAGAGAGGGAGTTTGTTAGAATGACTATCAGTAGTGAGGGTCTTTACCTCCGTAGTGAGGGAGTTTGTTAGAATGACTATCAGTAGTGAGGGTCTATACCTCCGTAGTGAGGGAGTTTGTTAGAATGACTATCAGTAGTGAGGGTCTATAAGTCTGTAGAGAGGGAGTTTGTTAGAATGACTATCAGTAGTGAGGGTCTTTACCTCCGTAGTGAGGGAGTTTGTTAGAATGACTATCAGTAGTGAGGGCCTATACCTCTGTAGTGAGGGAGTTTGTTAGAATGACTATCAGTAGTGGGGGTCTATACCTCTGTAGAATGACTATCAGTAGTGAGGGTCTATAAGTCTGTAGAGAGGGAGTTTGTTAGAATGACTATCAGTAGTGGGGGTCTATACCTCTGTAGTGAGGGAGTTTGTTAGAATGACTATCAGTAGTGAGGGTCTATAAGTCTGTAGAGAGGGAGTTTGTTAGAATGACTATCAGTAGTGGGGGTCTATACCTCTGTAGTGAGGGAATTTGTTAGAATGACTATCAGTAGTGGGGGTCTATACCTCTGTAGCGGGGGTACCACCACATCCTCCACAGCATTCTGGTCCTCCATAGCAAGACGCAAAGCCAGTTCTCTGTCTCTGTGCTCCTGTTCCAGCTGTTGTTGTCTGAAACACAATCAACCACAAATCTATTTTAGGCTTAATCAAAATGAGGACAGCAAATGACATTTCAGTCATGTTACACTATATGTTAAATTGAGCAATATGATATATCCCAATCTGACCAGATATCAAACTTGTATCCCCTATTTGATATATAACAATTTAACCATAACCTTTTACTATAAGCTGTTCACAAATAGCCGAGAAACATTTTTTATCAACTATAACAATAGATATTGGATAAATTTAATGTTTGGTTTGGTGTGTTTTTGTTTAACGTCCTATTAACAGCCAGGGTCATTTAAGGACGTGCCAGGTTTTGGAGGTGGAGGAAAGCCGGAGTACCCGGAGAAAAACCACCGGCCATACGTAACCCAGAGGTGGAGGGCTAGTGATAAAGTGTCGGGACACATTAACCACTCGGCCACCGTGCTGTGTAATGTACAGTAGGCAGAGGCCTTGTGTAATGTACAAGGCCTCTGCCTATGTATAAATATGGTAACTCCATCTTGTTCTGGTTGCCGTATTACATACCTTTCTTTGTTCTCATTTGCCTCCTTGGCCAGTAAGGTCTTCATCTTCTCTCGTTCCAAACGGTCTGCTTCAGCTTTCTTCTTCTGCTCCTCCTCTTCACGTTTCCTCTTAGCCTCCATCTCTACCTTCCTGTACATGGTATGGTTATAAAGCTAATTAATATATCTTATCACTCATAGCCTCCATCTCTACCTTCCTGTACATGGTATGGTTATAAAGCTAATTAATATATCTTATATGTGCCATTTATACCTGCACCTTATAACAAAAGTAAGTTGTAACAATCAGTTTGCTGGTAATTATTGTAGTATTAATACTATAAATCACTTATATTTCGAGAGGGATTTTTTGTTCACCTTTATATGTAAGAGTAATAAATAGAGTTTGAAAACTCTCATGCTATTTTCAATTTGGAAAGATGATGATTATATAAAATGTTTAAAATAGTTTTATTTATAGCATGCAAAATATGTATACTTATTAAATTACAAAATAAGCACTAGAAGATGTTACTGCTTGCTGGGTCGAATACTGTATACAAAAAAATTAGTATAATTACATTTCTAAATATAATGTTACTCACAGCAAAAACATGTCTGGTCTATTGAAATTTTGTTATCTTCTAGGCATCATGAATCAATGATGAATTGTTTCATTTACCTTCAGTTGAAAACAACTGACCTCACTTTCAAACATCAAATATGTCATTATTTGTAAATTTAAAAGCACTTCTGGATCAGCACTCGCAAAATCATGTATTCTCATGTTTTAAGAAGCAAGTTTCCAAAATAAAGTATTCACAAGAAAAAGAAACATTGTACAGACTCAAAATATCAGCATCTCCTTTCACAATTTTGAAACTGGCATAAAAACACAGACACAACTTCTAGCAAAAATTACACACTGTGAATTGAGGGTTATTTTCACACATGTACATACAAATGAGGATGTGCCTTATTTTGAATTGTATGCGCAATATTAACTTACAGCTTCCTCTCTGCTTCCTCTTCTCTTTTCTTTCTTTCCTCTTCTTCTTTCCTCTTTTTCTCTCTTTCCATCTCTTCCTGCAAGTTTAAAAAATTAAACAAATAAATTTACCACACTAAAAAAATATATCCAATTTTTCT
>NW_022981213.1:0-27874 GCF_902652985.1 Pecten maximus
TAAAAGCATCAAGCCTACAAATAGCATGTTATATGTTTAGCATGCTTTCCAAATCATATTATTTCACTTAATACTATTATTTGGAACGCATGTTAAACATATAAACACGGATAAAGGTTTGATGTAGAAAAAATCATAATCTGCATATCAACAAATGAAATATGAAATAAGAAGTAGTGAGGACTCCAAACAAAAACATATCACAATGACTAAAAGCTGTAAGTATCCTACAGATGTTGTAATTTCTTTGTTTTCAAACACCGCTAAATTTAGGTGGAAGATCAATTTTAATGATAAAGGGGCATAACAATAAACAAGAAAGGTCTCAATTTAGAATTGGTGTTTAATCAATATCAAACAGATACATAACCTAAGGTTAATGTTCTTAAAATGTCGATAAAAAAAAGATGATGGAGAACAAAACGGTATCGATGCTGCCATTTCAGATTTAAATATAAATTATTCAAATCGAAGCAAAAACGATATTACATGGCTAATTGTATTATTCAGATAAATACATTGACAACAAGTGAAAACAAAAATATCACTGTGGCATAAGATATGTTTTACAATACACCATCAGTATTAAGTAGTTGGGAATGTTTACTCTGAAAAATTCTGACGGTTCTACAATTTCTTGCAGGAACAGTTTTGAATCTGGTAAAAACTATTTCGATAGATAGAAACGACATACATTACTTTCTATATCAATATACTATAATCGTTTTCCTTTCTAGACTCTTTTGGTTTAGTCGGTCAGTCAATCAAGGCATTTCTTATCTAAATTATAGAAACCGATGAATCAGTTTTTCAATGTTAAAAGCATATCCTAAGCGTAACGTTAAAGAAAATATGTTTTATTCATCGAAATTGCATAAAAGTTTAACACTGATATTCATAGCGAATTGAAAACCCAAATATTTAAAACCTCACATTTTAAAAAATTACAAACATCAAAGGTTAGACATTTTAAATATTTATATTGCATATTTCTTTTATCTAAAAAGAAGAAGGTAACTAAAACATCCGAAAGACATTTTTTACAGGGATTAATAAATAGTTGGCCTCGTATTAATGAATAACGGAAACACTCGTTTTTTACAGAAATTAATAAATAGTTTGCCTCGTGACTCGGGCAGATTTCTCTCAAACCGAATCACCCTTTTTCAGAATTTGACTAAATCAATTAAGGTGTAATTCTTTTTAAGATATAAAAAAAATTGTGAACCGAAACAACGCTTCATATCACCAGTTATAACAAATTGAAAATCAAATTTCAACTCAACATCCCTTAAACTTAGGGGCGCTGACCAAACTGCTGATGCAATCTAAAAATTAAAGATTTGATGTCAGTCATGATCACTTTGTTGTTAAAAAAGTTTTGTTTGGTTATTTTTTTATTAAGAACTGAAGATATCATTGCAAAAGCAAAATCCTCAAAAACAAAAGATATTTTATCATATAAATATATAACAAATGTAATTCCTCTGATAAAAACATTGATGTTTAGTATATTTTTCCAATAATAAGTTTATAAACTTAATAAAATCCCATAACCATCTTTGAAAAAATGTATCTAGTTTTGTTTTTAACCGGTTATTTTTTTCCAAAAAATGGCATATTTGGGAATCATCAATTGAAACACAATCTCAAGTTCAAAGAAATACGTAATAATTGCTATTATAGTCTTTCAAAATCAAAATCAAAACTTTTGTTCTATTAGATATGTATTGAAAACATTTGAGTCGCCTGATGGTGATGCACATATCTTGATTTGAATTTTTAAAGAGATGAATTTATACTGGTGTATTGCAATACTGTATATGGTATTGCGTGATAACAAAAAATACATAAGAGCAGTATAACTGAGAGTTGGACTAATACAAACGGAGCCCTTAACTCCTGAATACCCCAAAAGAAGTACTACAACTTACACGAGGTATAAATGCAATATGAATATTACCTGACTATTGTCTTTTTTAGATTTAGTTTCATAAAAAATGTTGAAATAAAATTACACTTGGCCTCTGAGTTACTTTATATGACCTGCTTTTAATGCTGTACGTGTATACAGTACAGGATGACATGAAGTTCCCTTACCTATGCAAAACGTAAGGAAAAATGATCAATAAATACATGTATATATAAAAGAATGAATACACTAGTACTTTGTTATATCAAGCAAATGTTTCGCTAGATAAAAATAAAATCACGTATTCAAGCAAAATATATATAGTCCGATACGATTTTATAAAGAGACCAATCGTTAAATAGATATCTGCACCCAAAACAACTGTATAATTTAAGAATAGAAGAATTATAAGAATAGAAATTAAAACAAAATCACAAAAAGTTACCATATTAAAAACGTCAATCTAATAAATGACAACTAAAACATTTATCACGTACACAATAACTATTATTCAAAAAAAAAAAAAAAAGAAGATATAAGTGTTCAGATCTTCCTATAAAGCTGTGGTACGATTTTCTAAATATCCCTTTTGACAGCATATAGAAAAACTCACAACAAAATAAAAAAAAAAATAATAATAAAATTAATTAATTTAAAACTTGTATATCGATAAAATCGTATCAACACTATGTGAAGTACCGAATTACAGCTACCTAAAATGATCGTATAAAAGACCAAACTTTATACTTAAATAAAGAGGTGGAGTCCGACATACTTTCCTTAAGACGCATTTAATTGTTTATGTACCTATAATTTTAGGAATGAAACAAAGAGCTTGTTTTTTCCCGATGGTAGTATAGCCATTAAGCATGAAACTATTATATTAAACAAATATTAATATGTTCATGTTTTTTTTATCATGTAAAACACCTTAAAATATGTAACACCTATAGTAAATAGCAACATATACAATTGTACCAATGGGACTAGTAGAGATTAACGACAGGTGAGGTAGACTACAGCTGATTTATTTCTTGGTTTACGAGGAAACCGAATTAGCAGACAAAACAAACATGCCGATAATCCCACACACACATGCACACTCACATATATATATAAATGATACAGTTAAAGTGTCCATGTGACCGTAAATGTTAATATAATAAAATGTCAAACACAGATCTGCTGTCTCCCTAGTACTTTCGCGGCTACATCGTGCAGCGCCTCGTGTAATTAATGAACGCTATACAAACGAGAGCCTTAGCTTGTTCCTGCACGAGGCAAGCAATTAAGTTATGCGTAAACAAACTGATCCGTGAATGTATTTTAAGTAATAATAGTATATATTTTTGATCAATATTAAACGATTGACAGAAGTTACAAAAGCTTATATGAACTTTTGCAAAAGGTAGAATTCAGTAATTTGGAACAATGAATGCATATTGACCCACGATAAACTATCTATTTATCACATGTAAATTAAGAGATGTAAGTATTAAGGTTTTGTCGTGATTACAAAAACATTTTCTTAAATTTTATGAATATTAAGCAAAGTGTGTGATTGACATAATGGAAATATATACTGTGTTTAATAGATAGCGAGGGTAATTAGCTCACCCGGTCCAAAGAACCAGCGAGCCTATGCCATGGCGTCTTATTTAACCACCTAAATATGATGTTATACAAAAACCAAGTCCGCAAAGATGTATTTTGACGTTTGTAGCTATTTTTTTTAGAATAATTAACACATGGAATTGGTACAACATACATACGAAAATAAAGAGTAATGTCTAAATATTAGAAATAAAATAAATTTATATGTTTCTTAAGAAAATAGAATGACGCAAGATTGCACGTGTAAAAAGGTTCCATTTGCCAAATTTACCTAGACAGTTATGTTATTGTATATGTTCAATGGACCTTTACAATAACATAATTTTCTTGGTAACAATTTCTTCAAACTTTAATATAATATAAGTTTTACATAATTTGAATTTCAAAGGAGCAGTAGAGGGGATGGATTCATTGTTTTAATCAAATTTTAATCTATTAAGTTAAGTGGTTCTGAACCGATACATGAAGTTTGATCAATTCTAATTAAAAGCATATTGCTCAACGGAGTTGAAGTGTTGTAACTTTGAGGCAACAAAAGGGGGTTACAGGAAGGGCCTACTCATCATGAACAACCGAATCGAATGGTCAGTGATGCTTGTTTCTAGCATATCTGGGTAAAGGTTCAGTGTTGTGAAATACCCTTGAGTCTCCACGGGGACAGGAGTGGACATAATAGTTTAAACGACTTACTAGTCCAACGGCGGTTTATATATAGTTTACTTCTAACCTACGTGTCATATATATGTAAAACATGACTAATCTACCTTAATTTGAAATATAATCTAATACAAGTTGACCTTTAGTATAAAAGTAGTGTACTTCGAGTCTACATTTACTCTACCTTAGAGCAATATTAGTCCTAATATATTCTTAACATATTGCAAGGGTACTATATTTGAATCTATATGTGTTGCACCTATAATCTATATATCGTCTAGATGTTCTGCTTTATAAGTCTACATTTAGACTTAATGCAGTGAATTATAATCTAACTCTAGTCTAAGAGAAGTTTTCTACTTTTCCCCCCGTAGTAAAGCACAACAGTAATCTGCCTGTATTATAAATGTACTACTTTCCTTTCTAGGATAAATGCAGTGTACTAATAGTCTACCTCTAATCTGAACATAGTTGTCGACTAATCTATATATAGCTGAACGTCATGCACTTCTAGTCTAATTATAGTGCTTTGTGCATTATTACAAAACCTCATTTAGGTTAGGAGAACAAGGTGTTATGATGAAATAGGGAAAGAAAAAATAAAACTTGATTACAAACTGAAATAATTTGAAGTAAAGAAGAGATATATGTTAAAATAATTAAAGGGCAACAAATTGTAACAGAAATGAAAGATATCAATTGTATCAATTTTGAAATCATTTTTGATAAACGGACGACTGAAACAAAATAAGTTATTTTAATATTTACCCAACATTATAACACATTTACATCTAACATATTCAGACCAAAAAACAATGTTTTACCTAGACGTGCCCTTGGGGACTATATATGACACAGTTAATTGTACTGAATTTGTCGGATTTCCAGGGTCTTTATTGTACAGCCCTACACGTAAATAAAATCTGATACACACACGTACTTTTGACTCTACTTCCCCTCTACACACATACACACCGTTACAACCCGGAGAATCACACCAATTCACACAATCAGATCATCATGTTGTTCCTGTATTAATTACTTAAACATCAAGCCTACAAATAGCATGTTATATGTTTAGCATGCTTTCCAAACAATATTACTTTAGTTTATTAATCCACTTAATATCAGTTTTGGGAACGCATGTTAAACATGTAAACACGAAGAAAGGTTTGATGTAGAAAACATAATCTTCTTATCAAGAAATAAAATATGAAATGAGCAGTAATGAGGACTCCAAATAAAACCGTATCCCATCAATTAAATACTGTTAGTATCCGACAGATGTCAGAATTTCTTTGTTTACAAACACCGCTAAATATAGGTCGAAGATCAAGTTAAACGATAAAAGGGTAAAACATAAACTTAAAGAAAGGACTCTACTAAAAATTGATATTTATTTGATATAGAACAGTTGGCATAACTAATTAATATTAATATGCAAAAAAATGTCGATAAACGTAGATGACGGGGATAACACAAATATTGACGATGCTGTTAGTTCGGAACTTGATATAAATTATAAAATCGCAGCAAAAAATTATCCTACATAAATAATTGTATTATTGAGATAAATGAATTGACAGAAAGTGACAAAAATGTATCACTGTAATATTAGATTTGTTTTAAAACACACCATCAGTAAGAACAAGATTTCGTTTTGGTTGTTTACCCAGAAGAATTCTGGCGGTTCTATCATTTCTTGTCAGGAAAAAAAATTGACCGGGTCAAATACATTGAAATATTCAGTGATTTGGTTGCGGTGAAAACTAATTCGATAGATAGAAACGACATACATACATTTCTACACCCATATACTACAAGCGTTTTCCTTTATATACTCTTTTAGTTTAGTCGGTCAGTAAAACAAAGGCTGCTCTCTCGCTGCTCTTATCTAAATTATAGAAGCCAGTTAATCAGTTTGTTGAATATGTAGAGTTATAAAGAGATAATCGCGTATATTGATTCAATGTTCCTGCTTCAGCATTAAAAAGGAAGACAAAAGTGATTGCGGATTACAACTTGAAGTTATTATAAAAGTAGAAGTAAAGTATTAAAATGGAAATATGAAAACTCTGAACAGATATGAACAAGACGCATTGATCAAAAATAGAACAAAATGTTCAATATATTAGTTAACAAAAACCAAGATATAATACAATTAATATAAAAAAAAGTTCAGACATATTAAATAAAGATATATCCTAAGTATAATATTTGAACAAAGTATGTTTTATTCATCAAAACTGCATAAAACAAAATAAACACGGATATTCATAGCGAAATTAACCCCAAATATTCATAACCTCACATTTTCAAAAATTGCATACAGCATAGGACAGACAGTTTAAATATTGTTATTGCATATTTCTTTTATTTGAGAAGTAGAAGGTAAATAAAGCATCCGAAGGATATTTTTTACAAGGATTAATTAATAGTTAGCCTTGTTTTAATAACGGAATGACTCGGGCTTATATTGGCATCAGACAAAAATGATCAGATTTCCCTCAAACCAAATCACCTTCTTCAGAATTTGGCTAAATCAATTAGGATGTAATTTTTATTGAAGATATACGAAAAAAACTAGCCGAAAAATCGCTTCATATCACAAGTTATACCAAATAAAAAAAAATTCAATTCAACATCCCGTAAAGTTAGAACTGCTGATCAAACAGTTGATTAAATCTTGAAACAAAAGATCTGATGTCTGACAATGATCACTTTGTTGTAACAACGAGTTTTGTTCTTTTCTTTTCATTTTTTTTTAAGAACTGAAGATATCATTACAGAAACGAAGTCCTCAAAACAAAACATAAAAGACGTTATATTTCTCTCGCAATAAGTTCACATCAGGACAATAAATGCGGAAATAAATAATGATAATTAAAAAAACCCATGTATATTGAAAAGAGAAAAGGAAAAAAATTCCATTCGACTGTTTTACATACCAGAGGGTTAAGATATTGTTAGCAGTTGACTCTGTTATACGAATTGTCGCTTCCACGAAATTAACTTTGGAATATCAATTTACTTAATTAACTTAAAATATTGATATAAAATCATGTAATTCAGCCAATACATCAATTGATGATTAGTATATTTTGACAATAAGATGTTTCTAAACTTACTAAAATTATATAGCCATGATTTGATGTTAATCAAATAATTCTTTTCATAAAATGGCATATTTGAATTTGTTAATCAGCCCTAGCTTTTCAAAATTATAATTAAAAGTTTTGCTATGTTAGATATTTAGTGAACATATCAAAGACAGAAAATGGTGATGTATATATGTATTACGATTTGTAAAATTAAAGAGATGTGTGTATATTGGTGTATTGCAGTACAACGTAAGACTGTATATGGTATAACGGGACAACTGGGTGTCGAACTAATAAAAAACAATCCCTTAGCTCCTTTACTCTAGCCAACCTAATTTAATTGAATACCCCGTGGGAATAAAAAGATTAGGTTCCAAAACATACACGTGGTAAGTATAATTGCAATATAAATTTTATGTAACTATTCTTTTTTTTAATAGGTTTCATGAAACATGTTGAAATCAAAATGCACTTGGCCTCTGTGTTACTTTTATTGTTTATATGATTTATTCATGTTAACGTGGTAAGTGTATACCTAATAGGATGACAATACGTTTTCTTATCTATGCGAGATAAACAAGTAAACAAGTGACAGTTAATAATCTAATCTTCTATTGACAAGTAACATAATACATTGCAATCAGCCGTAAACATTTAGCAGTGGAGAATCTAATCAGCAGTAAACATGTAACAGAAGACAATGTAATGAGCAGTAAACATGTAACAGAAGACAATGTAATGAACAGTAAACATGTAACAGAACACAATGTAATGAACAGTAAACATGTAACAGAAGACAATGTAATAAGCAGTAAACGTGTAACAGAAGACAATGTAATGAGCAGTAAACATGTAACAGTAGATACTCTAATCTGATGTAAGCATGTTACAGTAAATAATCTAATCAGCACAAATAAACAAGTAACAGCGGATATCTTAATCAGCAGTATGTAAGAGAAGATAATATAATTAACAGTCAACAAGTAACAATAGATTAATCATAACTGCTGTAAACAAACAACAATCATATCAGCAGTAAACCAGCTAAAGTAGATATTCTAACCAACAGTAAATCTATAGTAATAGAAAATTATCTAAATAGAAGAGAACCTAGTCATCAGTTAAAAAAGATCACCTATAAACATATATATTGTTTTCCCTTTCAGGTTAAAACTACTCAACATCTTAACAGAATTGTTTTTACATTGTTTAATGCGCGTATTAACATAATATTTTAGGTATCAATGTTTTAGCCAGGATGATACATTTCTAATACAATTCTATTAAATGAAAATTTAAAATGAAAGTGGCAGGATCAAATGAACACTTCAGAGAAACGTTAAAGAAATTATCAGACATAACGAAAACCATGTGAACAGATGTAGGGACATATTGTAGAATTTAAGCACACAGAACATGTCGTTTTCTTTGAAAATCTGAAAGACGGGCAGATATCAAAAAGAGGAGAGGTTATGTTATAGCAAAGATAGATTGTATGAGTATAAGCGTACTTATTTTTTGTTAAAATGTTGATATTTGTTATATAAATAGAAAAGTTAACTTGATTTATTTCTAGGAAATTATAGCAAACTGAAGTCAAATGAACTGTTTATTAGATAAAAAACAACATCATTCCCTGTCCAGTAGAACATTCCACTATTAATAAAATGAATACGTAAGCTTATCTTATTTGTTTGATATATGCTGATGTTATCGATGTGCACCGTGTTGTTTTATCTTAGTTATTTAATAGATTTAACAAAAAATGATGTACTAATTAGTAATAGCGGATGGAAAGTAGATGATTGTCTGAATAAGCCTTGAGGATAAACAGGAGGGGCGTGGTCTGTGTTGTTCTGGATGGATAAACAGGAGGGGCATGGTGTGTGTTGTTCTGGAGGATGAACAGGGGGCGTGGTTTATATAGTTCTGGAGGATAAACAGGAGGGATGTGGTCTGTGTTGCCCTGGAGGATTAACGGGAGGGCGTGGTCTATGTAGTTCTGGAGGATAAACATGATGCTGTGGTATGCGTTGTTCTGGATGATAAACAACAGGGGTGTGGTCTGTGTTGTCCTGGAGGATAAACAAGAGGGCGTGGTCTGTGTAGTTCTTGAGGATAAAAATGATGCTGTGGTATGTGTAGTTCTTGGGGATTAAAATGAGGGTGCGGTTTGTGTGTAAATACAGAGGAAAACATTATAGTGTTATATTTTTACTAATGGAGGATACAAAGAATGATGTTTTTATATATTTTTTTTATTTTTATTTTTTTTTGTTGTTGATTTTTTTTATTTTTTCTCATTATGATTTTGATGGATGATCAAGAGGAAATGATGGTCGGTGAATTCATACAGTTATGATGAGCTTTAGGTTTTGTTCTGTGTTATTAAATACACACCAAAGTTCATACTATGGTATATAGGCTGTTAATTATTTATTTATGGATAATGAAATGTGCTATTGGGATTCATAGCAAAATTTGTGGTCGGTATATTATTTGTGTATATTTCCAAATGAGACAATTTTAAAGCTGTTTAGGTATTGAGTTTTAAAGTGTCCCTCTATTTGATACAATTATCATATCCTGTATACGAGGAAGTTTTATATAGTGGTATCTGTGCTGTTTGTCAGTGTTAGTAACATAGGATGTTTTGTATGGTTTTTCATGGAAACAATTCAGACAGATCACTAGATATACAATAAATGATGTTTAAACGATGGCTGACCAATTTTCCTAGTATTTTGTCTATTACCGTATATGGTACGGTTTAAAAATAAATAACTACGGTAGTTTTTGGTGTGGGAGAAGACGGCAAAAGCCAAATAGAAACTCAGATAATTGAAAATCATCAGTGTCTACAAGGGCTTATATGTGTGTGTTATAAAAGAGTAATTCAATAACAGCCTCTGAAACATCATATCATTAAAGGGTTTTGGACACATAGGGTATTTTTCCATTTTTCTGTTAGCCCGACCCCGTAAATGTTGGCTGACACAGGTTTCCACCTCGTCTTACAAAGCTGTTTATCAATTTTAGGCCAGTAGGGGGATATTGCTGCTGGATGAAAAAAAAATAATGAGCTAGGTGGTCACGTGGTCCGACGCGTCATCTGGTTCACCTCACCAATATCACTAGGCTAGAATATGGCTCGTTATATGCATTTATAGAGGGAAACTTCAAAGAGCCCCATATTAGTTTGTAAACATTGAAAGCTATGACAGTGAATATCCTGATTTTATCATCTTACATGTTTAGATTTTCTTTCCACACCTCATGCCTATAATTGTATAATCTAAATAGTAGACCAGCGGACAATATCATAACCTTGGTAATTTACTATTATCACATGGGATTTTTTTTTTTTTTTATTTTAAAAAATCAAACAATGGCATATACACTATAGGTCTACTCAGAGATGTAAATATCACATAGTAATGTGATATATACACCTCTGGTATACTATACAGTGAGGTGACAAACTGATGTCACTTGTGCAGTCTTTTTATGGTAATTACTTTTCCTAGCCTTGTTAACCATTTTAATTTTGGCATAATTTGATAAGATTTTATACACTTTTAAGAACATGTTTTACCCTTTCCTGACGTAATATTAACATTAAAATATGAATTTCTTAATTTTGAAAGATAGAGAAAACGCAGTAGTTTGAAATACTGTTTTCTCATCCTGATGTAATTTAATTAGATAGTACGTAATCACAGAGCTGATTTTTGGAAGATAAGAAGATATATGGGTTTTTGTACATCGAACTTTGAGGATTTCCTTTGTACATATAAAATCAAGAATTTTTAAATATTGGTTGAAATTAAAGCGTCCAGATACTTTTTCACTCAAAGCATGTTATGATGACATGTTGAAAACTAAAGATCTCTTGATTCTTTATTTAAATCAGGAAATGTGAACTGGCGGTCTTGGGTGTAATGTTTGAAGAAATCAGTTACTGTTCTGATCAATTTTACATTAATGTTTTCAAACAACGTCCTTTTTTGACAATTTCCTTAAAGAATGTTTTGTGAAGGTTATGAAGGAAATGTATTTGATGTGGTGAAAATATTCCGCAGACATTCGTATTTATTTGATTAAAACATATTATTGTAAATACCCTAGTATATTTAAACGTATTCAGTTACCCAAAGTAGAAAATATAAAAGAACTTAAAGAAAATATGTATTACTAGCAAATAAACTAAAAGAAAGATTTTAATTAGAATATATTCATTTTTGATGATTATATCTGTGTTTCCCTGTATCAAATCTGACAAATTAGCTTATTAAATTATAAATCATGTAAGAGTGGATGCCTTTATCCATTTATTTCATATATTAATTTATCTAATAAGTTGTAAAACTTATTGATAAAGTTGAATTGAATACACATTGTTTAATGAATAGAAGGATCATCACTGGAGTACACGTAACCAATTCCCTGTTGTATGCCAATATATTAATGTAAAGTATTCCCACATTAATAAAAACCGTTGCAATGGTAAATATTGTGTAAATAGTGATTTAATGTGACACACATTTGGGTGTTTCTAACGTTAGTTATACTATCAGCTTAACTGTCGTCTCGACAGCAGTGAACCTGTGACGTAGGAGGCTGACCGACCTCATTATCAGAATGATCTTTTGTATATAGGTCAGTTGTCCAGATGGGACGATGTTGTGCCCTGTATTTACACAACCCCAGGAATGTGGGGGTAATTTGACCGGCTTTTCAGAAAACCAACCTATAGACAACTTTAACCTTTTTGTGTCTAAAACCCATTAACACTTATTTGACCGCTGTTAGGTTTTACCTTTACAGAATTAAATGGATGTTATATTTCAATATTATTTGTTGCATGGTTAAAATCTGTTAAATTTTGATGTTTAATGGATGAATGACATGCTATTTTAACATTGACTTCAAACCGGTTGTTACATATTGAGAAATGTTTGCTATAATACTATTGTTGTACATAATGTACATCTTTTACGATTTTTTACAAAGTGAAATCATATATTTGGTGTAGATATGTCGATTTTTAAAGATCAATGTGTTGATATTTCAGAATAAGTATTTATGATCTTAACTACTCATGTCACTTGCAATATTTCTGTCATTTATAATTTGACTGTATACTTATAAGTGACAACCTTTTCTGTATGATATCAATACATAACATAGTTTATACGGCAAAGTAGGTATGAAACGATTATCAGGACCAGACCGTTTAGGAAGTTCAAAGCGTTAAATCATGCAGATAACTCATGTTCTATATCCATTGCACGAATGAACCTTTGCAGAAAGTGAAAAGGGATATAATTTTTGGTACAATGAGAATAACCTTATTATGGGAAAATATTTAATTTTGTTTATGAAAATTAAGGTTAGGAGAGCCAAGAGCTAAGATGAAATAGGAGAAGAAAATAAAGAAGAAGGAAGTTAGTTAGAAACTAAAAGTATTTGATGCAGAGAAGGGATCCATGTTAAAATGTTTTAAAGGACAGCAAATCAGGACACAAATGAGATATCTAAATTTCATCTATTTAGAAGTATTTTTTGACAAAAGAACAACTGAAACATAATGAATTATTTTAAAATGTATCCAAAATTATAGCAGATTTATATCTATCATTCAGACCCCAAAACAACAATATTTAACCTAGACGTGCCCTACGGGACTATATGCGACACTGTCAATTGTACTGAATTGTCGGATTTCCAGGGTCTATATTGTAAAGCTCTACACGTAAAATAAAGCCCGATGATACACACACATACTTTGGCCCTGTCTTCTTCTCTACACACATACACAACGTTACAACCGGAGAATCACACCAATTCACAAAATCAGATCATAATGTTGTTCCTGTATTAATTGCTTAAACATCAAGCCTACAAATAGCATGTTATATGTTTAGCATGCTTTCCAAACGATATTATTTCAGTTTATTATTTTAGTTAATACTATTAGTTGGAACGCATGTTAAACATATAAACACGGAGAAAGGTTTGATGTAGAAAAAAATCATAATCTGCATATCAAGAAATGAAATATGAAATAAGAAGAAGTGAAGACTCCAATCAAAAACATATCACAATGACTTAAAGCTGTAAGTATCCTACAGATGTTATAATTTCTTTGTTTTCAAACACCGCTAAATTTAGGTGGAAGATTAATTTTAATGATAAAAGGACATAACAATAAACAAGAAAGGACTCAATTTAGAATTGGTATTTAATCAATATAAACCATGATAAATAACTTAATATATATATATCGTGCAGCTCCTCGTGTAATCAACGAACGCTATACAAACGAGAGTTTCCGCTTGTGCCTGCACGAGGCAAGCACTTAAGTCATGCGTAAACAATTTGATCCGTGAATGTATATTAAGTAATAATAGTAGATAGTTTTGATTAATATTAAACGATTGACAAAAGTTACAATAGCTAATATGAACTTTTGCAAAAGGTAGTTTGGAACAATGAAAGCATATTGACCCACGATAAACTATCTATTTATCACATTTAAATTAGTCAATGACAGTGAAACATATTCCCCAACGGTGCGTTTATTCCTGTTGGACAGCTAATATGCCCACAAAATTCCTTCTATTGAGCCTTATACTCCGAGAGACCAAAAGCCAAGTAACCATCAGTCAAAGAAATAACTAAAAAAAAAATGCCCAACCAAATATTCATATAAAAATCATTAAATGAGGTGAGTATTAAAATTTTGTCGTGAATACAAAAACATCTTCTTAAATTTTATGAATATTAAGCAAAGTGTGCGATTGACATAATGGAAATATACGCTGTGTTTAATAGAAAGCGAGGGTAATTAGCTCACCTGGTCCAAAGAACCAGCGAGCCTATGCTATGGCGTCTTATTTAACCACCTAAATCTGATGATGTTATACTCAAACCAAGTCCCCAAAGATGTATTCTGACGTTTGTAGCTATTTTTTTAGAATAATTAACACATGGAATTGGTACAACATACATACGAGAATAAAGAGTAATGTCTTAATATTAGAAATAAAATAAATTTGTATGCTTCTCAAGAAAATAGAATGACGCAAGACTACACGTGTAAAAAGGTTCGATTTGCCAAATTTACCAAGACAGTTATGTCATTGTATATGTTCAATGGACCTTTACAATAACATAATTTTCTTGGTAGCAATTTCTTCAAACTTTAATATGATATAAGTTTTACATAATTTGAATTTCAAGGGAGCAGTAGAGGGGATTGATTCATTTTTTTTTTCATCAAATATTAATCTATTAAGTTAAGTGGTTCTGAACCGATATATGATGTTGATCAATTTTAATTAAGAGCAAATTGCTCAAAGGAGTTAAAGTGATGTAACTCTGGGGCAAGAAGAAAGGGATACTGGTAAGGCCTTTATGTCGCTACTCATCCTGAATAACTGAATCGGATTGTCAGTGATGTTTGTTTGTAGCATATTTAGGTTCAGTGCTGTAAAATGTCATCGAGGTCATTGATAGTCTCACAAAAGTAAGATACATAATGTATGTGTATACATTTCGCCACGGAAAAGGGCTGATGCTGACAGGAAGTAGATATGGCAACAGATCATGACCTGGCGTCTGGGATAAAGTAACGTTCACAGTTCACCCACGTACATGTGTAAGGGGGTGTTGGGTTATATTACACACGTAAGGTCTCCACTGTTTGTGTATGATATACTGACGGTCAACAAACTTTTAAACATGCGATCGTTTATTTGAATTTGGGTTTGCCATATCTTACTTCTAAGCAGTAAACGAGTAGAATTGACTTTCATTTAATTTGTTCCAAAAGAAAAAAAAAAAACGAAAAAAAAAATATATAAAGCAATACTCCAGGACCCAGTCATTAAATTGTTGTGATGGATAACAACACGGCGTTTTCATATGCTAAATGCAAAGTTTGTATGACACAGTGTTACTGACGAATGCAAACTGCTAATTTGTTCATCATATTCTCATTTGTTTCACATTGCCATAATATTCATTACCAATTCGTAATTTAGTATTTGGCACCTGTATTTAAATTTTATTACAATCTTATCCACAAAATAACATATTTACTTTATATATTGATCTAATTTATTATTATTTGGGCTTTGAAGATTAGTACACCTTAATGTTTTTATATCGTTATTTTTACATTTTCACACTATGATACGCAATAACAGAAATTTTAGCATGCCATTAACTCATTAAAATATAAAAAGAAATATAACTGACTCCTCATTTGTTGAGATTTGATGTTAATTGAAATTTGATATGTCTTGGCATGAAAAAACAATAGAATGCAACAATTAAAAAAAAAATGGATGAATTGACATATAGAACAAAAAGAACTAGGACTCCGACGTAGCCCTAATGTGAAATTTAAATGCATTATTAGTCTACCTGTAGTCTTTAGGTAATGAAATACTATTCTTCCTGTAGCCATGACGTAGTACACTATTATTTCACCTGTAGCCATGACGTAGTACACTATTATTTCACCTGTAGCCATGACGTAGAACACTATTATTTCACCTGTAGTCATGACGTAGTACACTATTATTTCACCTGTAGTCTCGATGTAGAACTCTATCATTTTACCTGTACTAGTAGGGTGACACCTAAAGTAGTGTCACAGAAAGAATGATATGTAGTGACAGGCGATCACTCTGAGCACGAAAGATGAATAAAAAAAAAGAATTCCGCTCCTTTAGCATTACAACCTTCACGTTTCACCTAATTTCCTCACTTTCGCTTAGTTTCATCACTTTCACTTAATTTCTTCACTTGCACTTTATTCAGTCGCGTGACATTTAAAACCCTCAATTACCTTTTAAAAGCAATACTGCCGTGAGGAAATTGAAGGTTTTTGGGTTCTCACAATTCTAATTTTCTAGAATATGACACTATAATTGACATCAATTGACATCTATCCAAGCATTAGTTAAGGGTCTCTTGTGTGTTGGTCAATGAGGTAGTCACCTCCTATACCAATATATACTCCGATACAGTGGTTTATAACTTGTACCTCCTATATAATAATTATTCTCACAATTCTACAGTTTTCTGGAAAATGTCATTTTAATTTATTATAAGACATCAATTAGCATCTATTCAAGAATAAGTTCAGGGCCTCTTGTGTGTTGTTTAATGAGGTAATCACCAACTAATACGAAGAGACCCAGCCTCAAAATGATCCTGACTGAACCACATGCACGTGGTGATAAAACAAGCAAACCAACCAACCTAAGGCTACGTTCAGCTTAGTAACAGATGTACTCGCGGTATTCTAATCGATAAAAAGTGGCATATGCCATAAAAAGTAAGAAATATCATAGATATAATATCAGGTCAAAATCAGGGCCTCTATTGTGTTGTTCAAATTCACTTCCAGTATTATAATCAATGAATAGTGATGACATAACATCAAAGTTAAAAAAAAATGTCATGCATCATTCAACGTAGCCCCCCCCCCCCCCCCCCCCCCTTTTTTTTTTTTTTTTTTTTTTCTTTTTCCTGGTTATACAGGTCCATAACAAACAATGGTAGGTTGAAATTCTATTTCAGAAGACTTAAAAGGATGAAGCTCCTGCTGTAAAATATCAGATTTTAATTTACGCATGCCAAATATTATTGCGAAAATCGCGGTTTCATGAAAAAAAGAGGGTGAGGGGGGAACTTCCAGTTTCTTTATTTGTTTCCATTGGTAATGTTACTGGTTAACAGAGCAGGTAAAATAAACCCGGTTTAAGTCCATAGTGATTGTGCGATACCCAATCAGCTATTTTGAGTTTGTTATAAAAAATGAAGTATTATACTACTATCACTACATTAAAATCAATCTTAGTATCAGGACCAGATATGAACGAATCATCAACCTTTATTCATCCCAAATGACAAATTAGGTGTTAACAAGTTTTAAATGTTTTTATGTGATTTTAGCAATAGTTAATGTTACTGAGCTTAATCAAGGATAATAAATCGCGTTTTCAGATATATTTGTTTCAACCTACAATGACTAAGGAAACATGTCTTACTCTTACACATGTTGGTCTGTTATGTTTGCTTGGTTTATCACCCAATGAACAGCCAGAGTCAGTTTGAGGCAGAATAGCATTGTAGTAGTTGGTGACTACCTCACTGAACAACAATTGCGCTGGATGGCCCGTCCCATGCCATCCAATGCAATAAGGGTAAAGTTGAATTGCCCAAAGCCACAACCATGACCTGCACATATACCGGCCTGATTGTCAGCTTCCCTTTTCTTCTGCAGGATTATTGTTCAAAATGTTCTATACTTCTTATCTATATATAATATTCATCTATTCATCAACTTGAATTATTTGGTTTAGCCCCAATAACAGTTAAAGTCATTTAAAGATGTGACCGGTTTTGGAAGTGAAGGAAAGCCGTAGCACCCGAAGAAAAAACAACCGGTCTACGGTCAGTACCAGGCAACTGCCCACTTTAGGTTTCGAACTAGCAACCCAGAGGTGGAGGGCTAGTGATAAAGTGTTGGGATACCTTAAACACTCGCCGACCGTGACCCCTCAATAAATAATAATTAACAAACTATCTCAATCGTACCAAAGAAGTGCAAATTATGGAAAAATGCGTTTCTTGATATCTAAATGGCTTGAAACTGAGATAATAGTTCTACAATATGAAATGAAAACCATATTTTATAGAAAGTCTCAAAAATATTTTAATTAAGCTTTTCTCAAGTAGAACGTAGATGGTAATTACTTGTGACCTGAGGCCTACATTTACAATTCTTCACAGTAACACGGCTGTGTTGCCTAAAATAGAAACATATAAACTATTTGAATTTAACTTAGTGTGACACAAGAAATACATAAAAGTTGAAAATCCTTTAATATATTCTTTTTTTGGTTTCTTGCACATTGTTTACTTTGGTATATGTAAGTGAAAGGTTGAAATATGTTGGTATGGTATATAAAGCAATGATATTTCAAAATTTACTAATTTCTAATTGTGTGCAGATTACATTTTGAAGAAAAACTATTTTGTATATAATTGAAACTGATTAAAATTTAAAAAATTTAAAATAATAATACAACATGGTTTCACACCCTTAATTGGTTAATTAACTTAATGCGATATAGCAATTGACATATTTTTAGTTAAAGTTTGTCAAAACAGGTTTCTATGTGTAGAGAAAAGGTTTAAATATATTATATTAATAAATTATATTAAAACAACTTATAGATATTTGAAAATTTACTAATTGAATGAATTTTTAAATTAGACTATTTTGTGAAATTATGATAGCTAAAACCTGGTAACTCTTTGATTTATTTTTTGTAAAATTATTGTCCATGTTATATTTTTTTGTAGTAAGTTTAAATTAATGTAATGTCAAAACATAAAAACAAAATACATGACATCTTTTTACACCCAAAGTAACTGAATTTTACTTTATGCGACATAATAATTGTCAATATTTTAGCTAAATTTGTCAGAACAGCTTTCTTGCATATCATTTTTTCAGTGTATTAAGGTGGAAGATTTAAATATGTTTAATGCTGTTTGAGGCAAATATATTTGAAAATTTACATCATTTATTTATTAATGCAAAAGATCATATAATTTGACACTGTCCTAAGAACCATCTCAATGAAGAGCTTTTGAATATAAATATTTCATTAAAAAATTGAGAGAGAAAAAACCTATTATTGAAAACACATTGTTCAATATACTGCTAGCGTGTACTAAAGTACATGTACAGTAGTTCCTTGAAAGTTCGTGTCATCGTAAGCAAATTAATGATATACATATATATATGATATGATTCTCGAAACGTTGCTCCTCGACATAAGCAAATATCAGCTGATCTGTGATTAACATATCAAAACTTAATAAAACCTACATCAACTAGGCCTATAACAACACAATAAATGAAAAGACTTGAACGGTGGTCTGGGTTGACGATGAATACTGATTCTGTAAAGCAAACAAAGTTGGTCATAGCAGAACAGCAATCACTTCCAATGTCACTTTTGATATGATATGATATGATATTACAAATTCCTGGTCCTGACTGGAAAAAGTAATACAACTCACTAAGACTGCAGCTAACGCCTTTGAATTGAACGAGTAAGCGGCGTGAATTCCCGGTGTTATTCCATCCGGAACTCCTCGGGGCATCTTTCTGTGTCAATACCCCATGAGTTTTCTTTTATATATGCGGACAAGCCGACCAAACAAATTCTGTCAATAATATGTATTACGTTTAAATTTCAAACATCAATCTTAACGGATCTGTTGATGTAAATGCAGACTTTGAAAAACGCCAACAAGATGACTCGCCCAAATCAAATATAAAACCAGCTTTTAATGCTAAGGCATTAAAAGCTGTTTGTGCCGACACGGTCCTTCTATTCAACCGGCTAACCGAAGGGAAAGTCATGTCCTATTAATAAAACAATCGCTCTATTTTAGGAAAATACCCCTGTCGAGTGATAATTACCGAAAAGTCGAAAAATAGGCATTCTCAAAAAAATTGGTGACCGTTTTGCTAAAGATATCGAAAAACTAAACAGACCGTTTACTTAGGAAACGTTTTTATCTATTAATGAGTGCATTCAATATATCTCTGGACTTTTTTTTTGAGGCCGATTTAAACAAAACGTCTTAATTAAAATGTCGATTTTGGCATGCTTGACCCAAAAAAACGAATATCCACGTTAAGGTTGGTGTTTGGAATTTAAACGTAATACATATTATTGACTCATAAATACGAATATCCACAGGGATACCAGATACATCCAGACCTAGATCGATCCGACTTCTATAATGGTTCAAAAAGCCATCAAAATTGTATGTGCCATTTTCCACCCTCAAATCGCTACAAAAGCCGGCAAAACGGGCACCTATACTTTCAGTACGTTCCGCAACAGAATTATCGCCCCTAACTACACTCCATTCTTTATTTGAAACGTAGCGCCCTACTAGTGTACATGTGGTCTAAATCTTACAAGTTTATTCGAAGTCGAAACGTAATGCACTTTTAGTCAGCCTTTGGTTTTAACGCTAGTAGTTTTCCGTTACATGTCGTCTAAACGTAGTGCACTTCTAGTCTACCTGTAGTGTCAATGTACTACAATACTAGTAGTCCTCATGTAATACATTAGTAGTCTACTTATAGTCTTAACGTAGTGCACTTTTGATCTACCTGTGGTATAAACGCTATTAGTCTTACTTTAGTCTACACGTAGTGCACTACCTGTCTGGGGGTAGTATATTTAGAATCTACTGTAGTCTAAATGTAGTTTACTACTAGTCTACCTGTAATCTGAACGTGCTGCACAGCTAGTCTACTTGTAGTGTAAATATAGTACGTTATTAGTCTATCTGTATTCTTAATGTTGTGCACTAATAGTCTACCTGTAGTCTTAACATTGTGCACTCTTAAATATACCTACATTCTTAACGTAGTGTAGTACTGGTCTTCATGTAGTCGAAATATACTGCAATATAAGTCATCCTGTAGTTGGAAGGTAGTGTATTACTAGCTGTCCTGTAGTCAAAACGTAGTGCACTACTAGTCTACATGTAACTTGAACTAAGTGTGCTACTAGTTTACCTGTAGTCTGAATGTATTATACCACTAGTTTACATGTAGTCCGAACGTAGTGTACTGCCAGTTTTACTGTAGTCGAAACATAGTGTTACTGCTAGTCAATCTGTAGTCTAAACGTAATGTTCTACTTGTTTACCTGTAATTTTAACTTAACACACTTTTAGTCTCTCTGTAGTTTAAACATACCTGTAGTCTGACCGTAGGCTACTTCTAGTCTACATATAGTCTGATCCAAGTATACTACTTGTTTACCGGTAGTCTAAACGTGGTCAACTACTTTTCTACCCCTAGTCAGAAATTGTTGTACTGCTAGTCTACCTGTAGTCTGACCGTAGGCTACTTCTAGTCTTCATATAGTCAGATCCAAGTATACTACTTGTTTACCGGTAGTCGAAACGTGGTCAACTACTTTTCTACCACTAGTCTGAAATTGTTGTACTGCTAATCTACTTGTAGTCTAAGCGAAGTGTACTACTAGTCTACCTATAGTCTAAATGAAGTGTAGTACTAGTTTACATGAAGTCTAAGTAACGCAACTTTTCATTTCAGGTTATATCTACTCGACATCTCAAAAGAATTGCATTTACATTGATTTAATGCACGTACTACCAAATAACATAAGTACAATTTTAGGTATCAATGTTTTAGCCAGGATGATACATTTCTAATACAAATCTATTAAATGCAAATTTAAAATGAAAGTGGCAGGATCTAATGAACACTTCAGAGAAGCGTTAAAGAAATTATCAGACATAACGAAAATCAAGTGCAAAGATGTAGGGACATAGTGTAGAATTTAAGCACCCAGAACATGTCGTTTTCTTTTATTTTTTACTTTTTTGGTTTTGTAAAAATATTGATATTTGTTATATAAATAGAAATGTTTACTTGATTTATTTCTAGAAAATTATAGCAAACTGAAGTCAAATGTACAGTTTATTAGATAAAAATTAGCATCCCTTGTCCCGTAGAAAATTCCACTATTAATAAAATGACTACGTAAGCTTATCTAATTTGTTTGATATATGCTGATGTTATCGATGTGTACCGTGTTGTTTTCTCTTAGTTATTTAATGGATTTAACCCAAAACATGATGCACTAATAAGTAATAGCGGATGAAAAGTAGACGGTTGTCTGAATAATCCTTGAGGACAAACAGGAGGTATGTGCTCTATGTAGTTCTGGAGGATAAACATATAGGGTGTGGTATATGTAGTTGTGGAGGATAAACAGGAGGGATGTGGTCTGGGTAGTTCTGGAATATGAAGGGGTGTGTGGTCTATGTAGTTCTTGAGAGTAAACGGGAGGGGCATATCTATGTAGTTCTGGAGGATAAACAGGAGGGGCGTGGTATGGGTTGTTCTGGAGGATAAACAGGAGGGGCATGGTCTGTGTTGTTCTACAGGTCAACAGGGGGCATGGATTATATACTTCTGGAGGTTCAACGGGAGGGGCATGGTCTGTGTTGTTCTACAGGATAAACAGGGGGCGTGGTTTATATAGTTCTGGAGGATAAACAGGAGGGGTGTGGTCTGTGTTGCCCTGGAGGATAAACGGGAGGGGTGTGGTCGGTGTTGTCCTGGTGGATAAACAAGAGGGCGTGGTATGTGTAGCTCTGGAGGATAAACACGATGCTGTGGTATTTGTAGTTCTGGAGGATAAACACGATGCTGTGGTATGTGTAGTTCTGGAGGATAAACACGATGCTGTGGTATTTGTAGTTCTGGAGGATAAACACGATGCTGTGGTATGTGTAGTTCTGGGGGATAAACACGATGCTGTGGTATATGTAGTTCTGGAGGATAGACACGATGCTGTGGTATGTGTTGTCCTGGAGGATAAACACGATGCTGTGGTATGTGTAGCTCTGGGGGATAAACACGATGCTGGGGTATGTGTTGTCCTGGAGGATAAACACGATGCTGTGGTATGTGTAGTTCTGGAGGATAAACACGATGCTGTGGTATGTGTAGTTCTGGGATAAAAACACGATGCTGTGGTATGTGTAGTTCTGGAGGATAAACAAGAGGGCGTGGTGTGTGTAGTTCTGAAGGATAAACAAGAGGGCGTGGTGTGTGCAGTTCTGGAGGATAAACAAGAGGGCGTGGTGTGTGTAGTTTCTGAGGATAAACAAGAGGGCGTGGTGTGTGTAGTTCTGGAGGATAAACAAGAGGGCGTGGTGTGTGCAGTTCTGGAGGATAAACAAGAGGGCGTGGTGTGTGTAGTTCTGGAGGATAAACAAGAGGGCGTGGTGTGTGTAGTTCTGAAGGATAAACAAGAGGGCGTGGTGTGTGTAGTTCTGGAGGATAAACAAGAGGGCGTGGTTTGTGTAGTTCTGAAGGATAAACAAGAGGGCGTGGTGTGTGTAGTTCTGGAGGATAAACAAGAGGGCGTGGTGGTGCAGTTCTGAAGGATAAACAAGAGGGCGTGGTGTGTGTAGTTCTGAAGATAAACAAGAGGGTGTGGTTGTGTAGTTCTGAAGGATAAACAAGAGGGCGTGGTGTGTGTAGTGCTAGGAGGATAAAACACGATGCTGTGGTAGTGGTATTCTGGAGGATTACACTATGCTGTGGTATGTGATTCTGAGGAAACACGATGCTGTGGTATTTGTAGCTTCTGGAGGATAAACCACGATGCTGTGGTATGCTGTAGTTCTGGGTGGATCAACACGATGCTGTGTTATGTGTAGTCTTGCTGGGGGACTAAACACGATGCTGTGGTATGTGTAGTTTCTGGAGGATAAACACCGATTGCTGTTGGTATGTGTAGTCCTGGGGGGATAAACACGGATGCTGAGGCTATGTTGTAGCTCCTGGAGGATATAAACACGGATGCTGTGGTATGGTGTAGTTCCTGGGAGGATAAACACCAATGGCCCTGTGGTATTTGTAGTTCGGGGGATAAACACGATGCTGATGGTATTTGTAGTTCTGGGGGATTAAAAACACGATGCTGTGGTATTGTGTAGTCTCCTGGAGGAATAAACACGATGATAGTGGTGTGTGTAGTTCTGGAGGATAAACAAGAGGGCGTGGTGTGTGTAGTTCTGGAGGATAAACACGACGGCGTGGTGTGTGCAGTTCTGGAGGATAAACAAGAGGGTGTGGTGTGTGCAGTTCTGGAGGATAAACAAGAGGGCGTGGTGTGTGTAGTTCTGGAGGATAAACAAGAGGGCGTGGTGTGTGTAGTTCTGGAGGAAAAACAAGAGGGCGTGGTGTGTGTAGTTCTGGAGGATAAACAAGAGGGCGTGGTGTGTGTAGTTCTGGAGGATAAACAAGAGGGCGTGGTGTGTGTAGTTCTGGAGGATAAACAAGAGGGTGTGGTGTGTGTAGTTCTGGAGGATAAACAAGAGGGCGTGGTGTGTGTAGTTCTGGAGGATAAACAAGAGGGCGTGGTGTGTGTAGTTCTGGAGGATAAACAAGAGGGCGTGGTGTGTGTAGTTCTGGAGGATAAACACGAGGGCGTGGTGTGTGTAGTTCTGGAGGATAAACAGAGAGGGCGTGGTATGTGTAGTTCTGGGGGATAAACACGATGCTGTGGTATGTGTTGTCCTGGAGGATAAACACGATGCTGTGGTATGTGTTGTCCTGGAGGATAAACACGATGCTGTGGTATGTGTAGTTCTGGGGGATAAACACGATGCTGTGGTATGTGTAGCTCTGGAGGATAAACACGATGATGTGGTATTTGTTGTCCTGGAGGATAAACACGATGTTGTGGTATTTGTAGTTCTGGGGATAAACACGATGCTGTGGTATGTGTAGTTCTGGAGGATAAACACGATGCTGTGGTATGTGTAAGTCTGCGGGATAAACACGATGCTGAGGTATGTGTAGCTCTGCAGGATAAACACGATGCTGTGGTATGTGTAGTTCTGGGGGATAAACACGATGCTGTGGTATGTGTAGTTCTGGGGGATAAACACGATGCTGTGGTATGTGTAGTTCTGGAGGATAAACACGATGCTGTGGTATGTGTAGTTCTGGAGGATAAACACGATGCTGTGGTATGTGTTGTCCTGGAGGATAAACACGATGCTGTGGTATGTGTAGTTCTGGAGGATAAACACGATGCTGTGGTATGTGTAGCTCTGGAGGATAAACACGATGCTGTGGTATGTGTAGTTCTGGAGGATAAACACGATGCTGTGGTATGTGTAGTTCTTGGGTATAAACACGATGCTGTGGTATGTGTAGCTCTGGAGGAAAAACACGATGCTGTGGTATGTGTAGTTCTGGAGGATAAACAAGAGGGCGTGGTGTGTGTAGTTCTGGAGGATAAACAAGAGGGCGTGGTGTGTGTAGTTCTGGAGGATAAACACGACGGTATGGTCTGTGTAGTTCTGGAGGATAAACACGATGCTGTGGTATGTGTAGTTCTGGGGGATAAACACGATGCTGTGGTATGTGTAGTTCTGGGGGATAAACACGATGCTGTGGTATGTGTAGTTCTGGAGGATAAACACGATGTTGTGGTATGTGTAGTTCTGGGGGATAAACACGATGCTGTGGTATGTGTAGTTCTGGGGGATAAACACGATGTTGTGGTATGTGTAGTTCTGGAGGATAAACACGATGCTGTGGTATGTGTAGTTCTGGAGGATAAACACGATGCTGTGGTATGTGTAGCTCTGGGGGATAAACACGATGCTGTGGTATGTGTAGTTCTGGGGGATAAACACGATGCTGTGGTATGTGTAGTTCTGGGGGATAAACACGATGCTGTGGTATGTGTAGTTCTGAGGGATAAACAAGAGGGCGTGGTATGTGTAGTTCTTGGGGATTAAAATGAGGGTGCGGTTTGTGTGTAAATACAGAGGAAAACATAATAGTGTTGAATTTTTACTAATGGACGATACAAAGAATGGTGATTTTTTTTCTGTTCTTTTTTTTTCATTATGATTTTGATGGATTATCAAGAAAAAATTATGGTCGGTGAATTCATACTGTTATGATAAGCTTGAAGTTTTGTTCTGTGTTATTAAATGCATACCAATGTCAATAGTATGGCATATAGGCTGTTGATTATGTATTTATGGGAAATGAAATGTCTTTATTGGGATGTACAGTAACTATTGCAAAATTGATGGTCTGTATATTATTGTGTATATTTCCAAATGAAACACAATTTTAAAGTTGTTTAGGTATTCAGTTTAAATGTGTCCCTCTATTTGATACAATTATCATATCCTGTATACGAGGAAGTTTTATAGAGTGGTGCCTGTGCTGTTTGTCAGTATTAGTAACATAGGATGTTTTGTATATTTTTTCACGGAAACAACTCAGACAGATCACTAAATATACAATAAATGATGTTTAAACGATGGCTGACCAATGTTCCTAGTATTTCGTCTATTACCAAATATGGTACGGTTTAAACATAAATAACTATGGTAGTTTTGGGTGTGGGAGAAGACGGCAAAAGCCAACTAGAAACTCAGATAATTGAAAATCATCAGTGTCTACAAGGGTTTATATGTTTTAGTTATAAAAGTGTTATTCAATAACAGTCTCTGAAACATCATATAATTAAAGGGTTTTGGACCCATAGGGTATTTTTCCATTTTTCTGTTAGCCCGACCCCATAAATGTTGGCTGACACAGGTTTCCACCTCGTCTTACAAAGCTGTTTATCTATTTTGGGCCAGTAGGTGATATTGCTGCTGGCTGAAAAATTTTAATGAGCTAGGTGGTCACGTGGTCCGACGCGTCATCTGGTTCACCTTACCAATATCACGAGGCTATAATCTGGCTCGTTATATGCATTTATAGAGGGAAACTTCAAAGAGCCCCATATTATTTTGTAAACATTGAAAGCTATGACAGTGAATGTCATGATTTTATCATCTTACATGTTTAGATTTTATTTCCACACCTCATGTCTGTAATTGTATAATCAAAATAGTAGACCAGCGGACAATATTATAAAAATGGTAATTGACTATTATCACATGGGATTTTATTTTTTTAATTTAAAAAATTCAAACAATGGCATATACACCATAGGTCTACTCAGAGATGTAAATATCACATAATAATATGATATATACATATCTGGTCTACTATACAGTGAGGTGACAAACTAATCTCACTTGTGCAGTCTTTTTACGGTAATTAATTTTCCTAGCCTTGTTAACCATTTTATTTTTGGTATAATTTGATAAGATTTTATACACTTTTAAGAACATGCGTTACCCTTTCCTGACGTAATATTAACATTACAATATGAATTTCTTAATTATGAAAGATAGAGAAAACGCAGTAGTTTGAAATACTGTTTTCTCATCCTGATGTAATTTAATTAGTTAGTACGTAATCACAGAGCTGATTTGTTATCAAAGACGATATATGGTTTTTTTTGTGCATCGAACTTTGAGGATTTCCTCTGTACATATAAAATCAAGAATTTTTAAATATTGGTTGAAATTAAAGCGTCCAGATACTTTTTCACTCAAAGCATGTTATGATGACATGCTGAAAACTAAAGATCCCTTGATTCAATTTTACATTAATGTTTTCAAACAACGTCCTTTTTTGACAATTTCCTTAAAGAATGTTTCGTGAAGGTTATGAAGGAAATGTATTTGATGTGGTGAAAATATATTCCGCAGACATTCGTATTTATTTGATTAAAACATATTATTGTAAATACCCTAGTATATTTAAACGTATCCAGTTACCTAAAGTAGAAAATATAAAAGAACTTAGCAATTTAGGAAAATATGTATCACTAGCAAATAAACTAAAAGAAAGATTTTAATAAGAATATATTCATTTTTGATGATTATATCTGTGTTTCCCTGTAACAAATCTGACAAATTAGCTTATTAAATTATAAATCATGTAAGAGTGGATGCCTTTATCTATTTATTTCATATATTAATTTATCTAATAAGTTGTAAAACTTATCGATAAAGTTGAATTGAATACACATTGTTTAATGAATAAGCTTACTAA
>NW_022981214.1:0-10191 GCF_902652985.1 Pecten maximus
CAGGGAAATCTATCCGGGGGGTCAAGTTCACGGTACATCCAAACGTTATCCGTCCCAACTGACCCACCACCTTCATCGTGTTCTACACTGGACTCCTCCACTTGCCTGCCTACCAACTGACCATATAGCCAAAACGCTGCATAAGCTATCCAATGTCTCTGTCAGCTAAGGCTATAGCCAAACTGACCACTATAGCCAAACTGACCCGCTCTGTCAGCTGAGACTATAGCCAAACTGACCACTATAGCCAAACTGATCCGCTCTGTCAGCTAAGACTATAGCCAAACTGACCACTATAGCCAAACTGACCCACTCTGTCAGCTGAGACTATAGCCAAACTGACCACTATAGCCAAACTGATCCGCTCTGTCAGCTAAGACTATAGCCAAACTGACCCGCTCTGTCAGCTAAGACTATAGCCAAACAGACCGGCTCGGTCAGCTGAGACTATAGCCAAACTGACCACTATATCCAAACTGACCCGTTCTGTCAGCTGAGTGACAGACTTATTCAATACTATAGTCATATTGACTCCCTCCGTCACATGAGATTTTCTGTTTGTCTGCATGTCACACTTTCTTTTATCATTAAATTTAATTAATATATACTGGCACAACATATTGTAAATGCGCTTTGTATATTTATTTTCATTATTTTGTTTTTACTTTTTGTCATCTTAAATGTACATGCATATATATACACCAAAAGTGTACCATGACACCTGTTTGTTTGTTGATTTGTTTGCTGGTTTTAATGCCCCATGTACAACTAGTGTCATTTTGAGGCAGGGTCATCCTGTTGTAGTTGTTGACTTGCTGCGATAACATACAATAGCGTAGCTCTGGACGACAGGCGGACAATTTCTGACAGATTGTCATTTCTTGCCATAGGACACAAGAATGACACCACAGATCAGCCTGTTTCTCAGCTTCCCGAGAAACACAAATCCGACAGAGGTAGGAACCATGCACCATGGATCTTTATCTGAGGATATGCGGCTGGTGCTCTAACAGACTGAGCTACATACAAAATGTATGTATCTTGGCCCCTGTATGATTATCATGATACACCCTCTTAGGTTTCACTACATGACACATGTACATAATGTCATCATTATTGCTTCTATAATAATTAGGATCCGGACACCTGTGCTGTAGTAAGCCTGAGTTTCCTCTGGCCCTGCATGACACTATGTCTAGTGTGACCCCTATTTTAGCTACACCAGACATACATGTATGATGCTACTCCAATAAAATATTACAGGTTTACACGACAGGAAACTTTTGACAGGCTGTTATGTAACATCCATCAATGTAATCAGGTGGAATCACAGGTCCTAGCCTCGTCTGTCATTACATCTAATATATAATCTTGGACGTATTGACAGACGAGGCTAGGACCTGTGGGTGGAATAAGACCTCATATACGTATAGGAGTAGTATGGTGTCAGAGCCAGAGGAAACTCGGGCTATGCCTTGGTATACACACTGTGTGTGCATTATAGTCAACGAACCGAATTTGTGCATACTGTCATATTGTAACCACACCAACAATGTTAGATGTTTACATTGCAAGATCGAGCAGATGTGTGCCCCTGCTCACTGGTTGTGGTGAATGTCTACTTTCAGTTTGAGCATTACCTCTCCTTGGAACACTGAGTACAGATCTGGTATGTCCTCCTTCTTAAAGAATTTGTAGCGGTCACCACGACTTCTCTCGTCTCTGTCTTCATAATTACGTTTAGACATTTTTGTTTAGGCCTAAATGATGCCGAGATCTAACACTTAAATAGGTCCCATGTAAAGACTACATGCAGGCATACTTCTTTCTTCGGAAGCCGACGTATTCGAACGTTCCGAATGCAATCGGAACCCCTCGTCATTTTCTCCGAAACTTCGCAGACGGAGGCGAGGTGTTCCGATTGGTTCCGAATGATTCAATTCTATTCGGAACACCTCTCAGTTTACATGTCATTGATTTTCCCAAATTATATAAAGATATCTTGTATAATATTATATATATCTTATATGTTTATGATATATATTATTTGTTGATGAGATGTCTTTTATGTTTATAAGTTATCTGATTTAAAGTTTTTAAGACATATATGATATATAAGATATATCATAAAAGATACGAGATATCTTATATTTTTTATGAGATATCTTGTACATGTATATTATATAAGATATATTATGAAGAAAAGTATATAAGATATCTCATTTATTATATAAGATATTTTATAAAGTAAATAAGATATCTTATAAAGTTTATATCTTTATATATAATTATATAAGATATCTTAATATAATTTGGTAAAATCCTTCATCAACGTTATAATTGCTCCGTGAATAAATGACAACTTGGCTTGCCATACACGTGTAACGAACCTCTGTGTCGCGATCGATCGTATACTTTGTATATCTCTGATAGAAAAAAAACACCTTAGTATGCAACTTAACATTGCATGCTATCTTTATTTGCCTTATCTCATTCGATCTTTCAGTAAATAAATATCTTGATGAGCCTTTTTTCGGACAAAAAAGAACATATCCCGCTAAACAAAAGGAACGACAAGAAAAAAAAAGTATTTGGAAAGTATATGGTATACATTAAACTGGGAAAAAATGTATCTATATATAAATCTAAGAGGGATACTTTTGTTTTTACGTCAATCTTGTTTTCGGGCTGAATGAAAATGGCGTTTTATTGAAGTAAAAGGGCACACTTTATATCGAAGCGAACATCGAAAACCGCGATATACTCCACCGTGGAGAAGGTTAACGGACTTGGAGGGCGCAGGACTTGCGTCCCCTTGTATTAGGTATATATAGTATATTAGATATATACCACGACAAAGTAAAACGGGTACAGTAACTCGATCGATATAACAAGAATGGGTTGTTTTTTTGTTTTTTTTCTTAAGTGTCTTTTAAGAACAAAAGATATGACACTTAAGCAATAATGGCCCCAGACAATGCATGCAATTGGGGTTGTCAAGAGGCAGTGTCGTAGACAGTAAGGGATATCCTAAGAGTCCCACTAGGTTTAACCTATTATTTTCGATATTTCTATAAACGATATCTTCTGTTTTTACCAAAGATATATTCACAACTTTATGATAATGTTGATGACAACACTTTATTATGCATTCACACACTAGAAGGAATATGGTGAGTATGTCGCACGTACTGTCGCCGCCGCTAACCAAAGAGCAACAGATCGAGCGTCACGCGAAAAGCGGCAATGCGAAAAAATGAACGCGCCAGGGCGAAAGCAAACAAAAAACAAAAAAACTGCGACATAAAAAAATCTATCGCCCTGTCTTATTGGCGGGGCACTTTTGTCACATGGCGCATTGTCGCTCTTCGCATGGCGTATTAAAGTGTCCGTCTTCGCATGGCGCATTATACTTTCGCTCCTAGCATGGCGCACGGTACTGTCGCTCTTCGCTTGGCGCACGGTACTGTCGCTCTTCGCTTGGCGCACGGTACTGCATGTCGCTCTTCAAATGGCGCATTGTACTGTCGCTCTTCGCATGGCGCACGGTACTGTCGCTCTTCGCATGGCGCACGGTACTGTCGCTCTTCGCTTGGCGCACGGTACTGTCGCTCTTCGCTTGGCGCACGATACTGCATGTCGCCCTTCAAATGGCGCACGGTACTGTCGCTCTTCGCTTGTCTGGCCTTGGGGCGCCAGCGCGACAGCCACCGTGCGAAACCAAAAACGTATAACAGACCGAAAGCAATTAATCAGGCGCGGATCCGGGAATTTGAAAAGGGGGGGGGGGGGGGGGGCAGTAATATAGTAGCTATGCGAGCGCCATAGGCGCGAGCCGAATTTGTTTTTGGCGAGGGGTCTGGGGTCTGATAGAAAACTAACAATTAAATCAACTATAGTTTTCTTCAGACGACATTAAAATTTCTGTATCGAAACTTCGATCTGAACGTTATAATAAACAAAATAAAGATGATGATAGCTTCTCATAATTCCATTGTGCAAATCGATTTAAATTATAAGCATTAAAATTTTCAAAATTTTGAAAAGTTTAAATGATTCTATTACTGAGAAAACCTTGTGAAGTATTGTAAATCTGCCGGTGTCCGAAAACACGAAAGTGTAAGTACAGTATGAGAGAAGCAGTTTTCGTTTTTCGCTGCTTCTGCATGGAACTGAATAATTTTCTTTATCTGATCTCGTCATGTCAGCATCGTCTTTCAATGAGTTAACCTATCGTCACACTGGAATAGCGAAACAGGCCTAGATTATCGATGTGCAGATGTTTTCAAATTTAATTTTACGTGGACTTTTACTACATACACGTGTCAGGAAATATTTTATGACTACTTAATTCTTCCAAATGCATCCAAAAATGCCGAGTATGTTTGCGATGACAAGCAGTTCTTCATGGCCAGAGTTGATACGACAAACCCGGAGACCGATCATTTGTCAAGTCTATCAGTATTTACATATAAACGCGCCGACCAGTTTGATTATGTTAATAATGTATGTGTATTTGAACTATCTGGCATTTCATCCAAAATAATTCTTAACTTGAACAATTAACTCACACATTTGGTCTGTCAACTAATCTTAGTGTATACCTGGAAAATATGTTCACCCGGATACGGTATAGTATCACAATGCTATAGTGTTTTAATACTTACCTATAACTTTGTGTGAGATAAGAATGCTCATTATTAACGTTTTATAAACCTCTTTTTCTACAACTGTGACCGATATGTTTATTTATAAATCAATAAATTACGTGTATAAATACAGGATGGTATAGTGAGTGGCCCAACCTACAGTTGATGGTGCTCACATCTTTGTCAGTCGTCTGTAACTACATTGTCAGTCGTCTGTAACTACATTGTCAGTCGTCTGTAACTACAATGTCAGTCGTCTGTAACTACATTGTCAGTCGTCTGTAACTACAATGTCAGTCGTCTGTAACTACAATGTCAGTCGTCTGTAACTACATTGTCAGTCGTCTGTAACTACATTGGCAGTCGTCTGTAACTACATTGGCAGTCGTCTGTAACTACATTGTCAGTCGTCTGTAACTACAATGTCAGTCGTCTGTAACTATGTCAGTCGTCTGTAACTACAATGTCAGTCGTCTGTAACTACAATGTCAGTCGTCTGTAACTACAATGTCAGTCGTCTGTAACTACATTGTCAGTCGTCTGTAACTACAATGTCAGTCGTCTGTAACTACATTGGCAGTCGTCTGTAACTACATTGTCAGTCGTCTGTAACTACAATGTCAGTCGTCTGTAACTACAATGTCAGTCGTCTGTAACTACAATGTCAGTCGTCTGTAACTACAATGTCAGTCGTCTGTAACTACATTGTCAGTCGTCTGTAACTACATTGTCAGTCGTCTGTAACTACATTGTCAGTCGTCTGTAACTACATTGGCAGTCGTCTGTAACTACATTGTCAGTCGTCTGTAACTACAATGTCAGTCATCTGTAACTACAATGTCAGTCGTCTGTAACTATGTCAGTCGTCTGTAACTACAATGTCAGTCGTCTGTAACTACAATGTCAGTCGTCTCTAACTACAATGCCAGTCGTCTGTAACTACATTGTCAGTCGTCTGTAACTACAATGTCAGTCGTCTGTAACTACAATGTCAGTCGTCTGTAACTACAACGTCAGTCGTCTGTAACTACATTGTCAGTCGTCTGTAACTACATTGTCAGTCGTCTGTAACTACAATGTCAGTCGTCTGTAACTACAATGTCAGTCGTCTGTAACTACTTTGTCAGTCGTCTGTAACTACATTGTCAGTCGTCTGTAACTACATTGGCAGTCGTCTGTAACTACATTGGCAGTCGTCTGTAACTACATTGGCAGTCGTCTGTAACTACAATGTCAGTCGTCTGTAACTACATTGTCAGTCGTCTGTAACTACAATGTCAGTCGTCTGTAACTATGTCAGTCGTCTGTAACTATAATGTCAGTCGTCTGTAACTACAATGTCAGTCGTCTGTAACTACAATGTCAGTCGTCTGTAACTACAATGTCAGTCGTCTGTAACTACATTGTCAGTCGTCTGTAACTACATTGTCAGTCGTCTGTAACTACATTGGCAGTCGTCTGTAACTACATTGTCAGTCGTCTGTAACTACAATGTCAGTCGTCTGTAACTATGTCAGTCGTCTGTAACTACAATGTCAGTCGTCTGTAACTACAATGTCAGTCGTCTGTAACTACAATGTCAGTCGTCTGTAACTACATTGTCAGTCGTCTGTAACTACAATGTCAGTCGTCTGTAACTACAATGTCAGTCGTCTGTAACTACAATGTCAGTCGTCTGTAACTACAATGTCAGTCGTCTGTAACTACATTGTCAGTCGTCTGTAACTACATTGTCAGTCGTCTGTAACTACATTGTCAGTCGTCTGTAACTACAATGTAATTTCATTACAGTTACTGAAGTCGGTGTTATATTACATTGCGCTAGAGCGCAATATTCAAATTCAACTTCATTTGATTCTCTTTTCACATACTGACATGATGTATAGAGGTAACATATTTACAATATAATATATACAATTAAAGAAGTACATGGCACTGTTTCACAACAAAATATTTTCATTCTTAATTATCAAGGAGAAATGTTATTAATTAATCTGATAAAAATACACATTTTATTTAGTTTTTTTACATTATTATATTGATTAGTTTGTTGAATTTAATTATATTTGGTCTTGACCAATAGTATTTGTAACCCGACGTGTGTCTGCAAAACTCTGGAAAAATTGATCGTAGCTACCATATATGGTCAGTTAAAGGTCTACGTAAATTGTACAGTCTAAATAAGTATCACTCAATTTGATTTTACTGATCCATGTCAAGGTCAAATTTGTTAAAACATTTTGTATCTTCAACTGATGACTGGCATGACCAAAAATGTCAATGTCACAAGGTCAGAGGGCAAAGTTAATTTTTTTTCTTGATTGGTGTACAAGTTGTTACGATTTTATAGTGAAATATGTTGATTAGAATAAAATCCTGGAGTTGTGTGAACAAAGGTCAAGGTCACCGAATCAAAGGTCATTGTCCACAAATTAATGTTCCAGCCAGTAATGACCTTTCCCTAGGATTAATCAATACGCACAATTGGTATCAACTTTTTAAATGATAACATCCACAACAAAGCAGTGTAATGGAGTTTATTTTTGTAAATATAGAAATACTATAATATTAAGTGTACATTGTATAATTTTGATCTAGCATAACATAAACAATTAAATGATGCAGGCACAAAAAACAGAATTGTGTTGAAGTATACAGGTACAACCCCTAATCTCATAGGATGACAACCAGTAGGCACACAGTCTATATATTTAGGAATGATAAGGCGTGCCTCTGATTAATGAAACCAAATTACCTGTCTTTCTCCTCCGAGTACTGGCCCGATAGTACTTATTCTATTAAACCCCAACAAGCACTTAACAGTCTCTGAAATACACTTATTGATAGACATAAAATTTGATATATGTGAGCTGTTCATTGGAATTTCATTATTACTATCGAAAAAAAAAATTAAATAAAAAAATTCCAGAGTCTGAAGATTAAATTGATGAGCATCAGTGATTTATATGCAAAAAAAGATTATATATGATCAACAGTTATTATACAGATTAAGACATGCATGTACCTACATCAGGTAGCATCTCAATAACAACCGTAGTATGTAGATAATTTAAAACAAACATTTATATGAACAGCAGATTTTCAACCAAATTACAAGTTCAGCATAAAAAAATGACTTCTGAGTGTAGGATGAAATAAGTTTATAGATATATACAGCTGAGTATGAATTTTCTTGCTTCTGCACCAGAAATACATACTTACATATATATGTATTCAAAACAAATATGCATTCTGCTGTGGAAATGACTGGGATACATTTTACAATGACTTTAATATGATGGAGGAAAAAAATGAAATCAGAAGTCATTCACGTCTAATTAAAAACATGTGGTGTTTATATATGATCATGGCAACCTATAAGATAATTCAGTATGCTATATAGCTAGTCGCAAAGAGTCTATAAAACAAATCACAAGAAATTTTGAATAGTATTCGAAGATTAGATATGGAGGAGCCAACGAAAGGCTGTTTCTTTGTTAAAAATCCTCACAGGAAAATCTGATACATAGACATTCTGCAGCTGATTATACAAATAGGTTTTAAAATTATATCTGATGATGAAGGTTATTTCTTAAATCATTCAGATTTGTCTCTTGTTTTTCCTTTTAAAGATTTTTCTGTCATACCTAGGGTGTGATTTCTCTGTCAACCCCTAGAGTGTGATTTCTCTGTCACCACTATGGTGTGATTTCTGTCACCCCCTAAGATGACAGATATGGCACATGGTTGGCAACAATAAAATGACATCACAGCAACAACCAATGATGTCACATCGACAATTTAATCACCTTATGTTAAAATTGTGTTGAATTACAATATGTTTTCAAAAAAATTTACAAACTGAACCCTGCGTACATAGCAAAATATAATGGGAGTGAAAAAATCATCCTATACCTTGAAGGTGTGACTAAAGAAATCTCCAACAATCAGGGTGATATTATACAATTAATGCCCTTGATCTGGGTTGACATGAATATATATCCACCCGAGGGGTGTTATGTCATGATCAACAGAGGGCATAAGCTTGGTTTGTTTTTGTTTAACGTCCTATTAACAGCCAGGGTCATTTAAGGATGTGCCAGGTTTTGGAGGTGGAGGAAAGCCGGAGTACCCGGAGAAAAACCACCGGCCTACAGTCAGTACCTGGCAACTACCCATGTAGATTTCGAACTCACAACCCAGAGGTGGAGGGCTAGTGATTAAGTGTCGGGACACCTTAACCACTCAGCCACCGCGGCCCCGAGGGCATAAGCCAAGGGTGACATGATATTTTCAGAGCAACAGTTCACAAATTATGAAGGAATTTACAATTTTGGGTTGACATAAGAAATGTCTTGAATTGCCTGACACGATTTGGACTAATCAGAGTCCAGGACCGACACACCTATGAGGTATAATAATCTTGATTGTCTAATCATTGAGTCGAGCGTTGACAGGAATAGCATTCTCAAGGTAGGAGAAGATTCTATCAATCATCAAAATAAATAGTAAAGGTAGACTTTGATCAAACTATGGTAGGACAGTTCTCGTCTCATTGACCATACAGTTCAAGTCTTTTTACCGATCAAATATCTATCCTCTTTATTTTTGTGTACATTCAAATTATGAATAGGATTCAAAATGATCAAGAAAAGTAAGATTTTTTTTCTTTTCAAATTCAAGACATTTCTAAAATTTTGTTTTGAAAATACATGTATGTAGGTGTGCATTAATTACTTCAAACAGTCAGGTTCAGATGTACAAGGTATTTAACCAAATACAGCTGTATATACAATAAAGTTAATTTCATATAATTATGTAAATTTATGCAGCAACAATTTATATCCAGAATACACACATACAGTGAGTCATTCATCCCAAAAAGATTTATGACTTCCAACAGTTACATTTATATGCCGGATATAAAATAAGAGGGAGCCTCACTTGATAAATTATGTTATTTTTGATGATTTTCTACAGTATTGTATAGACGAACTAGTTGAAATGAGATATCTTAATATTCTTTTCAAATATCAAAAGCACTGGGCGAAATCCCCTAATCTAGATTTAGAAAAATTGTAAACTTTATACATGTAAATGGCACAAATACTGTGTCTATAATATATCTGGGGATGTCACAGAGGAGACACATTCCCTGTTACATACCCTGTTCTGTATGACAGTCGCGATCCCGAACAGACCTCAATAAATACAATGTCGTAACCCTTACAATGCTCAATAAATACAATGTCGCTCTGGAGCTATACAATGTTACACTAATACCTGTCGGGAATCTCCATCATGCAGGTTGCATCATATCAATATTAAATTTTCTATTTCATCTGTACACATCTTCAAGAGGACAGATTATATATACAAGCCTTATATATCTACAACTATATACTGTAAAATCATATTTTTTGTGGGCTATTTTTTTCTCATTGTCTGCCTGGGTAATATTTATCAATGAACTTGTATTCATAAACTGTTGAAATTTGACATATTTCTAATATGATGGATTTTGTTGGTATCTCAATGTAAA
>NW_022981215.1:0-10149 GCF_902652985.1 Pecten maximus
TTTGACACATACTCGTCAACTGTCTTCCACCCTGCCTCGGACGAATCGGCCAACTTAATAAGCTTCTGTCTATATGCTATTAAACTAATACCTTCAGTAATCTTCTCATTTTCTGTCGTGAACGTCTCCAGACTGATTCGACTGCTGAGCTTCGTTCATTTGTGTTGCTCTTCACATCCTTTCGTGCTGAAATTGTAACTGTCCGCACACAAAATTCCCTGCTGGATTTTAGTGAGCTGGTTCTCTGAAATGTTTTTCTGAAAGTCTGGATTCGAAGCGCCCTAACTTGGACGTCATTTACGAGAATAATTGATTTAGGAGTTCGTTTCTAGACGCTGAAACTGCTGCTCCAACCTGCTGAGCTTTCTGTGCCTTCGTACGTTCGTCCATAGCTTCAACAATCTAAACCGTTTTACGCACTAGAAAGGCGACTAGAAAATGACCCCGGTACCCGCGAACAGCGTTCACGTACCGCACGTGCTACGTACGAGACCAATCCGATTGGCTCAGACCACTCGGTAATCTCCGTACCGAACCGATAAGACAAATAATCCCCGCTATTCTCCGAACCACGGGAATATATTATACATGTTCATACACACAGCACATGCACACACACACACACCCACACACACACACACACACCCTATGTCTCGGTATCAGGAAATTTAGGGTGGGGCGTGGCACTTTCTAATTAACCATTTGTCACAAAACCTTTTTAAATAACAGTGTATAATTCCTCACTTTACAATGGCTTTGGTTAAGTGAGGTAATTCAGTATTTTCTTATTAATTAACCTTTTTTTCACCAAATCCTTTTTAGATAACCTCGTTTTATTCCTCTACCAATTAACTTTTTTCACAAAATATTTGTTAAATTATATTGTTTATTTCCTCTAAGCACATTACTAAAGTAACACACAAAAAAATGTCTGGGGGTCAGGAAATTTAGGGTGGGGCGGGGCTATACCACTTTTCTCATTGGTTGAGTATACCTAACTGTAAGACATGCATGACAATAATTATGTCGACACAAACATTCACACATGTCAACAACATAACTTGCTTCATGGTTTCATTTAAAGAGATTGGTTGTGTATAAGTTAGTTACTGTATAGTGTCAAATTCAAAATCTATCTTTTACACCCAGTCTGTCATTCCCTGAACAATAACAATTTATACACACAAAAGTTGTTTTATCCTGAGGTTTTCATGTTTTACATTTTTATTTAATTTTTAAAGATGTATTATACAATTAATGAATATCATGAGGGACTTATACAATGAACAACTGTTTTTTGTTGCTGTTGTCCTTTGTATTATTCACTTCCTGATTATCATACTTTAATTAATTCTATAGAAAAAAACAAGCCACATTAAATTTCTATGTTCATCTTAATACACGCTCTTCCCTTTTTTAGTGAGTGTGTGAAATTGCAACATGATTTACAAATAAAAATCAATGTTTTATAATGCTTAAATACAGTATTTGTTAGTTTAAACAAAATTTATTTATATTCAAGACAAGTGTACATATACATTGCAAATTATACATTGATGAGGGATTTAGAAACAAGCTTAAAGCTTATATTAATCCATTTCCCTCTAAGGTTCGGCATATTGGTGATTAGTATGGTGGTACAAATAGAGGTTACACAACGAGTGGTTATCTTTTTAAAAAATAACTTACGAGTGTGAAATAAATTCCATATCCAACAATTTCGAGGCGTGTGACCTGTTTCTACCACAATAATATCAGCTTGAATCAAAGGAAAACGTGGCCAAGTATTATTTCGCGTATGCAAATAATGTGTACCGGTGACGTCCGGAACCCGGTGATGTGACATCATTAGATTATTGATGACGTCAATAACAATTGCAGCTTGGGTCAAAGTTCACCGTGTAAGCCAATCGAAATGCGTACAGAGTTTATACCACGTGTGGTATAAACAGATTGTTAATCAACAGCTGTAATGATTAACTGATGGTCTGAGAGTTGAATAACACAGGGTATTGTGGTAGAAATAGAGGTTACACAACGAGTGGTTGTTGGATATGGAATTTATTTCACACGAGTAAGTTATTTTTTAAAAGTTATAAAAGACACGAGCTTTAGCGAGTGTTTTTTGCAACTTTAAAAAAATAACTTACGAGTGTGAAATAAATTCCATATCCAACAATCACGAGTCGTGTGACCTGTTTCTACCACAATAATATCGGCTTGAATCAAAGGGAAACGTGGCCAAGTATAATATTCGAGTATGCAAATAAAGTGTACCGGTCACGTCCGGGACCCGGTGATGTGACGTCATTAGATTATTGATGACGTCAATAACAATTGCAGCTTGGGTCAAAGTTCACCGTGTTAGCCAATCGAAATGCGTACAGAGTTTATACCACGTGTGGTATAAACAGATTGTTAATCAACAGCTGTAATGATTAACTGATGGTCTGAGAGTTGAATAACACAGGGTATTGTGGTAGAAATAGAGGTTACACAACGATCGAGTGGTTGTTGGATATGGAATTTATTTCACACGAGTAAGTTATTTTTTAAAAGTTATAAAAGACACGAGCTTTAGCGAGTGTTTTTTGCAACTTTTAAAAAATAACTTACGAGTGTGAAATAAATTCCATATCCAACAATTTCGAGTCGTGTGACCTGTTTCTACAACAATAATATCGGCTTGAATCAAAGGGAAACGTGGCCAAGTATAAATAAAGTGTACCGGTGACGTCCGGGACCCGGTGATGTGACGTCATTAGATTATTAATGACGTCAATAACAATTGCAGCTTGGGTCAAAGTTCACCGTGTTAGCCAATCAAAATGCGTACAGAGTTTATACCACGTGTGGTATAAACAGATTGTTAATCAACAGCTGTAATGATTAACTGATGGTCTGAGAGTTGAATAACACAGAGTATTGTGGTAGAAATACTGTTTCATAATAATAAACAGAAAATAATTATTTTGAAAAAAAGGTAAATTATGGTGAAAAGTGATGAACAGTGGCGGAATACAAATAAATCTATGTTATAGCAATCTAATTGGAGAATGAAATACTTGGATATATAATTATGTAAATTATTTATGTTAATCAATGATGTCGATGGGGATGTGGATAAATTACGATGAAGCTAAGTAGTTCATAAATATTTAGTCGAACCTTTTGGAATGTAATATAAAATTATGTACAGCTTCAATTATTATTTCATTTTTTTCATTTGACAAGTCTGGGTTTCCTGATAATAGAATATCAGTATTCAGATCAAAATTTAAACTAAATACAAACTGATTACGCTGATTAATACATTTTTCACACATGCATAACAAGTGAAAATTATCTTCATTATATCCACATGAACAGAAAGGGCTATCCGTTAGATTTCTGTTAAATAAATGTTCTTTCAAGTTACTGCAATTTAAACGAAGTCTAGTATGTAGTATTTGTAAGTTACGTGTGCCAAAATTTCTATAACATGGTGGGGTTTTAATGTCTTTATTTAGGTATTTTTTAGGATAATCAGAGAGGGGTTGTTTCTGATGTCTGCCGGTATAGAATTCCAAAGTTCGATTGTTGAAGGTAAAAAGGATGTTTTATAATAATTTGATTTAGAATGAACAGTTAATAATTGATTGCCTTGTCTGGTTCTGTAATCATGCAAATCTGAAAGTTGAGAAGGAACAAATGAACAGAGATATTCTGGTGTTATTTTGTGAAACATTTTGTGAAACTGAATAATTTTATGTTTTTTCCTTCTATCCGATAATTTTTCCCAGCATAGATCGTTGTATAATAATTGTATATTTACAAGTTTAGTGGCCCCCGTTACTATTCTACCGGCCTCTATTTGAACATGTTCTAGTCTCTTAATTAAATATAGTGGTAAAGAATCCCAGACGACATCCGCATATTCTAAGATTGGTCGTATACAAGATGTATATAGAGTTTGTAAAGAGTGTCTGTCGAGAGAGAAGTTTAATTTCCTGAGTATTCCTAGACGCTTGGAAGTTTTACCTAGAATGTAACTAATGTGCTCAGTCCAGCTAAAATCAGCAGAAAGATATACACCAAGATGTTTATGAGAGGTTACGTTTAATACAACTGTATTGTTCATTAATACTGGAGGACAGTATTTGTTACAATGTGCAATTTTGTTTGTTTTAAAAGGATGCATTGATGCATATTTACAATCCATAAATTATCGTTTTGGTCATTAATTCTTTGAAAACAGTAAGAATTAATCAGTGTGATCTATTTAATGTTTTTAATGTAAATAGTATCAGTCTTGTATCCTGTATGATAGCCTCATATTTCACCATTAAGACAGGGTGTTTATAATCTTCGAAAAAATTGTTTTGTTTTATTGGGATTTTCCTTCCTTCCACAGTAATATAAATGATATAGATTATATAATTCATTTGGTAATAAAGTCTATTATTATGTAATATGTAATTTATTCAATAGCAAATTGATCATATATTGCATATATCTCATATCTGATATAATTTTGGTTATAGACATTATTTTTTTATATACCATACAGGCTTGCCATGAGTGTTGTTTCGTGACATTAGTAAAAAATACAAATGATTCAACTCATTTCTTTTTGTATGAAAAATTGTTAATTTAAACAAACTTCAAATGAAATAAATAGAGTTTCTTACATGAGTGGTTATGTCACATGGACTTTATTAAATAACTTCAATAATTTAATATGCCATGGTAATCTAAAAAAGATCGGTAAACAATAGTTATTTAGAAGGAACATATCCCCGCCCAACCCTAAATTTCCTAACCCCCAGACATTTTTGTGTGTTAATGTGTTTAAAGAAATTAAACAATGTAATTTTAAAAAGATATGGAGAAAAAAAGTGAATTAGTAAGAAAATAGTGAAATTGTGAAGTGCAGCACCCCGCCCCACCGTAAAGTGTGTAAATGTGTTTAGAGGAATGAAAGATGATGAAAAAAGTTAATTAGAAACGATTCACGGGTTGTGTTTTGTGTTCACTCTACCATGGGATCCACTTTACCATACTCCCAGATAGCATGACTACGTTGGGCCAACGTTGGCCCACAGATGTTGACTACGTAGGGCCAATGTTGGCAAACTACGTTGGCCCGATGTAATTTTGCTCATCGGCCCATCGTTGGCCCAACGTGTTGGCCCATCGTTGGACCAACATTGTATGTCAGATAGCCAATGTTGGCCCATCGTTGGACCAACATTGTATGTCAGATAGCCAACGTTGGCCCATCGTTGGTTTCAAGTGTGTATTTCCAACTATTGGTTTCACCTTCATAGCCCAACATTGGCCCAACGTAACAAACAGTAGATAAAGTGATGCTTATGTGTAATGCTGGCAACATAAAAATTAATCAGTTGTCATATTGGCAAGTGCTTTACAATTTATTTGTATATGATGACAATACAGTGATTAAATGTACATTATTCTCTTTTACAATCAACAGTTTTAAATACAGTATGTTATGTATCATTATAAAGAGTCAAAACTGATAAATGATTATCAGATGTTAATTTTAGTTATCTGCCCCAGATCAGTCCTGTTCGGAATTGTCACTAAGCACAGCATTGATAGTTGCAGTAGCTGCCTGTTGTGCCCTTTTTTGTTCCTGTCTCCTTTTCCTGCCACCATCGCGATCACAAGCAAATCTGAACCAATCTTTTGCAATTGCTGCAATTTCCGAATCTGTTGCTGTCGCACAAAGGCGGTTCTTCCTTACTGTAGCTGTTGGAATAAATAAACAACATATCAAATCTACACAGAATGTAAAAATCAAGCGGCACAGATGACCTGAATCGTTAACCTGGACATTTCTGCAGTTATGGCATTATGGCATTAAAGTAATTTACATTATTATATATAGATTATATATATATATGACATTTGTCACGTAGTAGGCCTAATAACGACAGTACAGACAAGTATTTTCGAGGCAATCTGCCCCTTTATCAAGAAACAAGGGAATTACAAACGATCTGACATTGAACATGGAACAGCTACACAAATTTTGTAGATAAATATACTTAGTATTTATGTGTGTGTGTATACGTAATGAAAAATAAATTCTGAAAACTTTATGACCCCGATATCTAGCAAGCAAAAGTGTATGTACGGTAGTGTACGTACGGCAGGTGGTCTTGTGGAATTAATTAATATACTAAAATTACTTCAGGAATTGAAACATATAATTAAAAAGCAAATCATATAGCCTACTTACATTGTCTTTTGATCAAAGAAATGCTCTCTTTCTTCTTCGTGATTAATCCAAATATCTTCTGTGTAAGTCGTTTAGCACGTGTACTGTGTACAACCAGTTGAACAGCTCGGACAAGGTTCCTGATAAGAATGTAACATCTGCAGGCAGCTTGACCATCCCTAGTATCAGATGTCACGGTTACCAAGGGAACTGGTCCGACCCTTGCTGTGAGGAGCGCTGACCCAGTTTTGTGGGCAGTAAACATGCATAGAAAATGGCATCCTTAAACCGGCCACTAAAATATTTACCAAAACATTTATGTCCTTGTTCCTGTTTTACTACAGTATAAAAGACTTTAATTTATGATTAGTTATTCTCACGCAAACAATACATTTTATTATATAGTGATTTTGAAAAAAAAAATCACTATTAAAAAATCTTATGAAGTGTATTTTTTAAAATGATTGATAATATATATATCAACTTTGATTACAGATAATCACTTTTGTTTAAATTTGTTGTAAACCTGCTTGGGTTTACAACATCGGGTCAACGTAGGACCAACGTTGGACCAACCTAGGTAATTCAGCACTGAAATGTACCAACAGGGGGCCAATGTTGGGCCAACGTAGTGTTCCCAACTTATCTTCACTTGCTGTCGAGTAAAACAAGTTGTTGTTGGGCCAACGTCGGGCCAACGTTGTATGACCAACGCCAACCATTGGCCAACCGTACAACCATATGCCAACGTTGGCCCAACGTAGTCATGCTATCTGGGCTACACCGAGGTTATGTTTTCTCATATACTCCAGCATATCATCTTCGACAATCAAATATTTGCTCTTTGATTTACTTTCCAAGATTTTGCATTCTTTCTTTTTACGGGTAAAGTAACGTTGATCAAAATTCTTCAACGCAATAAGATATTGCTTACGTACATGTAGAGCTTTAACGCGATCGTTAAACCAGGGCTTATCCGGTTTGGGTGTAAACTTTAACAAAGATGTGTGACGATCATAAAAAAATTATATATTTTACAAACACACAACCAAATGATTTATTGGTAGCAACACGTACCATTTTATTTATTTTGTTTCTTTTGAGGAGAGAGAGAGAGAGAGAGAGAGAGAGAGAGAGAGAGTTTGGAGTGCCCCTTATGTGCCTCTTAACAGAAATAATGATTTCCCTTACGCAAAAGAAATCTGCATGCGACCTTCACCTATAAGGCCTGGCGATACTCTGGATCGAGACGCCAATCACTTTCCGGGTTGGTATCCTTGCATGTATCTAATTTGTAATTAATTCCTTAGTTATGAGCTTGTTAAGGAAATCAATTAACCGCGGTCGTCGCGACAGTAAAAGGCGAAATGGTCAGCTAAGCCCCAGGTAGGTATAGTATTCTACTTTCGTTATGAGTGGCATTCCTACTTTCGTTATCGGAAGCAATACCGTGTAGGATGTTTCTTTTTACCATCTCACATTTTTTTTAATATATGAATGTTGTAATCATGCATTGAGATTTTTTATTGATTATTATGATGCATTTTACCTACTTAAATTTTGTAGGAACGTTAACATTGCTATGAAAGCTTGAACGTTTCAGAGTTAGCTCCCCTGCAAGATAACTTATAGGGCGAACTTGATTCTGACGTGCCGCTGTGCCGGCGGCAAGGCGGGAAGGCGGTAAAATTACTTGATTGTGTCCCGAAAATGCGCGCGCAATTTCGGCACGTGCCGATCGGCGTAAATTCCTGCCGGTTTGAAAGCACCGGCACACCGGCAAACAAGATGGCGACGTGTTCAACCGAAAGATTAGATTAAGTGAGAAGTTAAAGAATATCAACTTGTTTTGATCCAGTCAGGCGACTTTAGCCATATATGCATTTGTATATTGCAAAATAAGTTGATTTTGAATGTTCTGCAGCGTTCGATGTTTACAATGCTTTTGAAATTTGTTTATTCATATATAAATATATAAAATAAATAAAAAAAATAAATATGTTTTGGTCTATGTCGGCCATATTGCAACTGAGCCGCTTTGCTTGAATGTACGTGCCGTCGGCAAGCTCAAAACCGGCAAACGGCACAAACGGCAAGCTAGAATCAAGTTCGCCCATAATAACATATTGTACATCAGGCCCCGGGATCATGAAGCAGACTTAAGTCTAAGAATAAACTTGGACTTAAGTCTTAAGATTTTACTTAGCTAAGACCACAATCTTAAGTGGATCATGAAACGTGCTAAGCATAATCTTAGCTGAGACTAACCTTAAGTTAAAATGTTGTAACTGTTATGGCAACGCACGCACTGATTCGCGTATTTACGGTAATTTATCGGAGCTCTTCAATGCGGGAAACCACGTTGCTGCATGTAAATAAATCGAAAGAAGATGGGGAGCGCACCTTGCATAAAACTAATTCAAATCTGTGTTCAGTTTTTGAGGTATGTATAGCAGCAAGACCCTGTTGAATGTCACACAAAGAACAGTGTAAGAATATTATTTCCTCGAACTTGTCCGCGCCAACCGACAGCGCCCGTCATAATTATATTGTCTAAGTTAACTTTGTTGGAGTAGCTTCGTTATTGGTACGGTTGGTTAACGAAAAACACCTACCCTTTATTTATACTGCTACTATTGAATTAGATTATATTTAGTATCCCATATAACAACTTACATAGACTAGTCTACTGCATCACTACTTTAAAATAATTTTGAGAGGCGCAGTAGGCTGTTTAACAGTCGAATAAATAGGTAGAATTTCCATGGATATCGGCCGACAATGTCGTCATAGTTTAAGTTTGAAATTTTTACTGAGTTTGTACATAAGTCATAACATTCAGTTTTATGAAATGAATATAATATAGCTAAAATAAATTCAAAATTAGACGAGAAAAAAAATCTTGTTCTCTGTACACTTCTCACTGCGAAACTTATATGCTTTGAAAACAGTCTGCTTTTGAAGCTTGAAACTTGAAGTTTACTAAATTAAAGTCTTTAGTAAAGAAATATCTTTGACAATGTGTGCTTGATTGATGATTGGTTACGAGAATGGTAATTAATGTAGGCTAATTGATAATTACCCCTCAGATGATATGAACTTTTTTTTTTTTTTTTAAATATTTTTGTGTTTCATTAATAGATTAATCATGTTTTTTAGGCTCCTTGTTGATCCAGTGTCATTAGTTAACCACCACAAGGAATCATATTGAAGATCCAGCAAGGCAGATTATCCGTCCATGTGAAGCTTATCCAACATCTATGCAATGGTCACATCGCAAGACACCCTTTTAGACAATGTATATAGCATGTTGGAACAGTATTGTGGGATTTAAGTGTTTGAATGTTGTGGTAGCAGTTTGGGAAATTAAGGCTCATGTTTTAAATATGTAAACATAACCAGTTCACCCTGCATATATCCTTTAAAAAAGTAATATATTTGTACTCTTTACAACACAGTAGGCCTGGTGAAGGATAAGGAAACTTGATTTAGAAATTTTTTAGACCTGTGAAAACCATGACAACCACATAAAAAAACCTTAAATAAAATGCAAAATATCATGATTTTGGCCCAGAATGATGCAATTTCTTACTCAATTTCAAACACCTATTGAAATTAACATCCCAATGACATATTAAATGTTGTGTTGACAATTATATGTTCATCATTAGGATATCATGCTATTTTACCTTGTCTGCAAGTTTTTTTTACTCAAAAAATCTGGAAATTTCTAATCTCAAACACAATTTTTCTTAACAAATATAAAGCCAGTATATACTAGTTATAGCAATATACCAATTAGACTATAGTATACATTTTATTCGGCATAGCTGTCTAATTTTGTTTTGGCCCCGGATATGATGCGATAGGTGGCGTTACTGATCAAGATGAAGTATGTGATATTAGTCAATGTAGCGGTCAAT
>NW_022981216.1:0-10140 GCF_902652985.1 Pecten maximus
GCCTCTGAGTACCAGAGGTCCCGGGTTCAATCCCTAGCAGAGGCAGTGATATAAATTTAATTAATCATGCGCTCTGTTACATTGGCCCATGTAGGGACCTGGGGAAAATAATCAGGATTGCTCCACAAGCATCACTGTTACTCCTGTAAACTCGAGGACGAGTTCTTTCCTGGAGGGGAAGTATGTAACCCTGGTAAATACTAGCCGCAATATACCGCTCGGCTAGAGAGTTCTTCTCTATAGCTCGATTGGTTGAGCGTAAGACTTGTAAGCCAGAGGTCCTGGGTTCGATCCCTAGCGGAGACAGTGATTTAAATATAATTAATCATGCGCTCTGTTACACACGCACAGTATTCTAATCAATAAAATAGTGACATGCCATCTAAGATTTTAAAATGTCATATATGTATATATGATGTGAAAATCCTGCGTCCAAAATTTACGAGTTCACAAAGCGGGCAAAATCAACCAGTATTCAGCCTATATATGGATTATGAAATATCCATGAGGCAGCAGTGTACACCAGTTTGGCAGGTTTCTGAAAAAAAGTGGTATCTCTTAGTTAAGGCCGGGTAGTAGTTGGTGACTACCTCAATGAACAACATGCAGGAGGCCTCTTGCATGTCATCCAGGACACAACCAAAACAGCACTGAAAATAAATGACATGTCTTACTCTTAACTATGTTTGTGTTGTTATGTTTGCTGGGATTATCAACCCGTGAACAGCCATTCATTTTGAGGTAGGGTCTCCTTGTAGTAGCTTGTGACTACCTCACTTAAGAACATACAGTATAGGAGGCCTTTCACATGCTATCAAGAGCATATTGTTTTCACATGTAAATAAAAAGTTGAAATATGTTGGTATGGTACAGTATTGCAGGTAAAAATATTTGAAAATTTACTCTTGTTTACCTGTTTGTTGATGACATTTTGAATCAGAATATTTTGTAAAAGAGTCATAATTTAATATTGGTAATTCTTAAAGTTTGTCGAGTAATATTCTATAATATCTTTTGCAATAAGTTGAAATTGATTTCAAAAGCCAAAACAATACACTACATGTTTCCACACCTAAAGTAAGGCAAAGATATTTGAAAATCCAATAATTTTCCTGTGTGCAGATGACATTTCGAAGACTATTTTGTAAAATTGTAATGGTTGAATTCTGGTTACTCTGATTTTGTCAAATAATTTTCTATAATACCATTTATAATAAGTTGAAATGAATTTTAAATCAAAATATTACAAAAAAAATAACATTACATGTTTTCACACCAAAATTAACTTAATTTAACTTAATTCGACATGATAATTGACAATATTTTAGCATAAATTTGTCAGAACAGCTTTCTCGCACATTGTTTTCTTCGGTGTATGCGAGCGAAAGGTTTAAATATGTTGGTATGGTATTTGAGGCAAAGATATTTGAAAATTCACAAATTTTCGTGTGTGCAGGTGACATTTCGAAGAATATTTTGCAAAATTGTGAGAGCTGAATTCTGGTAACACTGATATTGTCAAATAATTTTCTATAATGCCTTTTCTAATAAGTTGAAATGAACTTTCAGTCAAGATATTAAAAAAAGCTACTGTACATAACATGTTTTCCCACCCAAAATTAACTTAATTTAACTTAATCAGATAATGCAATCATAATAATTGACAATATCTTAGCATAAATTTGTCAGAACAGCTTTTTTGTATTTTACTTCTCTTCGGTGTATGCAAGCGAACGATTTAAATATGTTGTATGGTATTTGAAACAATGAATTTGAAAATTTACTATATATATTAATTTTGTTTATTTACATTTACATGTATGCAAAAGATGATATGATTTAACCTGTCCAAAGGCATAGTCTCAATCAAGGGCATGTTACAGACTTTAATTTTGAGTTACAAGCATTTGAATATAATAGATCAGAATACTATTTCATTAAACATTTCAAAAATGAACTAATTGAAAAAAAAGTTGCTGATAATATGAGGTGAACCAAATAATTCAAATAGTTTGAACTGGCCTTTCAAATTGTAAAATGCTACACAGGCTGACATTATTCAATATTTTATTCAGAAATCTATTCCAAATCTTGAAATTTTCATTTTTAATCTATTGATATGATGTAGGCCTACTGCAGTATTGTACTGTACTGTAGTGTAGTGAGGAAGTTTCCAGCCCGCAGTGTAGGTGGTTCAATTTAAATAGTTCTACAAAATTAAATGAAATCCAAGTCACATTTAAGTCGCCGTTCTACAAATGCTTGTATTTTTTTATAATGTTCATGGGTAATGCTAGTCTTTCTTGTGAGAGTACGTAGCAATGCAAGACGTGCCCGAGTAAGGCATCCCTTCTCCTCGGGGACTCTAGTAAGTCTACGTCAGTAAATCATCGGTAAAAATCGAGATTTATGTTATTTCTCTTTTCACAAATTAATTCATATATCAGAAAAGTTGCAATGAAATAGCCTTGGGTGTGGTCATTCACGAGATAGTATCCCAGAGAACACGGTTCTGTGTACATTTGTCACTTCAATCTGGAGATTCCCGTTGTTATTTTTAGACGTAAACAATCACTTAACGAATCTAGCTACAAACAAATACGGTACACAGACTACCCAAATTAAACAATTAGTTAACTTCGAAGACAAAGTATCACTACATTAAATATCAAATAAACGGGGACTGTTCTCCGTGCATATTTACCGTCGTCTGTTTCATCAAACGTCAACAAACACTTTTACTTACCGTCAGCGTTAGACCTCCGAGGCTTCGGGAATTTGCTTGACATTCTGAACGCTGGGTTGATTTTTCGCATGCATGTTTGTGATCGCGACAAAGTATCTATATCCTGGAGCATTGCCTCTGATGTTGAAAAATAGCAATATATACTGGCAATAACAGTAAAATTAATCTGAACCCAGCTTACCGAGCAGTTCAATCAGGCAGGCGGCTTGCACAACACACTTGGGCTGCGCTCGATTCGCTGTCCAGAACGTTCCGCACAGTCAGAACAGCAATAAAGTACACTGGAACAGTGTCCGGAACTTGTCCAGGCTGTGCCCGCGAAATAGGTGGTGCAGCTGGAACAGTGACGTCACAAACATGGCTTCCTCGAACTTTTACAGGTGTAATTGCGGTGTTTTCTTCTGCACATTAGCAGCAGCAATGCAACACAGATGTACTAAAGCTGGTAGGTGAATCATATCCTCCAAATATGGGACTTCCAAAGTAAAAGCATGACTTAAATAACTCTGAATATTGGCTATTAAATGGAACTTGGAAGATTCATTTGCATGAGTTAATGTACATTACTTCATGTGCTGTAAAATTAGTTAAATTACTCTATTAAAAAAATTGCAGTATCATTAGTCCACAGAAGCATGGATCGTTTTATTTTAATCACAAAAAATCGGTTGTAGGGAAGTATAACTGACTTCAGAGGAATGTTTGAAAGATGCCTAGGCTAGCCTAGGTAGGCATCTTTTAACCCCCAATTCGTCTGCAAAGTCAGTTATGCATGGAAGTATCGATTTTTTGTGATTAGCCCCCGTTCGGGACTTTACTTCACAATAAAGGGATTTACTTTAAATTTTAACATCATATGATATATATATATATTATATATTCACATGCATCAATGAATACAAAGTGAAACTGATAAGTTGTTGTGATGGACAGGTGTAGATATTAAAATTGTAAATCAAACAATTTTATTGTGAAGTAAGGTTCTGACCCCAAGTACCTGAGCACCACTGGAATGTTATAGAGCCATTGAAACCACCTTCATACGTTCCCCCCAGAAACAGATGTAGATCTATATTTACATGACAATGACATTAATATTATTTTACACCTACCTGTTTATTAACAGTTGCTGGTGATACTGCTACATGCTCGAGTGCCAGCACCACAAGTTCGAGAAACATTGAAGATGTTGGAGACAGTGAGGACAGGACAATGTTTGAATGTGATGTCTGTAAAGGATGGTTTTTGGACATGAAGACTTTTGACCGCCATGACTGTATCATGAATACCGGTAATGCTTCTAACGAAAGTCCGCTTGCAGCAGCATCATCATCATCATCATCAGAGAAAGGTAATCCTATAAGCACATGTACATGGAACAGAAAAGCAACCCTGATGCTTATTGATTTATACAAGAAACTGGAAGAAAGTGTTTCATCTGGTAAGATGAAAAAGAAAGTACTTTGGGAAAAAATAGCAAAAGAACTGCAATCAGAGGGTTACAGTTTCTGTTGTGATCAAGTTTCTGGAAGGTGGAAGTCTCTGATGAGAGCTTACAAAAACGTTAAAGACCACAATAAGAAAAGTGGCAACAACCCAAAAACCTATGAATATGAGGAAGAACTGGATGAAATTTTTGGGCAGAATCCCTGTATAGTACCAAAATTTACACTATCTACCAACTCATCAAAAAGACCCTTAGGTGATGATAGTGATGATAATGATGATGATGATGATGAAAGTGTTTCAAGTAATGAAGCCAGGAAAGCTAACCCTCCAAAACAGCAAAGAAAGTCAAGCGCGAATGAAATTGTTGAAGTTTTCAAGAGCTATATTGCTGATCAGGAAAAGAAACAGAAGGAAGAAAGGGGTATGAGGGAAAGAATGCACAAAGAAAGAATGAGTGTAATGACCAGTCTAATACAAGTACTAAAAGGAAAAAATGAAGATGATAAATAAGAAAGTAAGGATAGAATCTATGCTTATTACATTACATGTATATACATAGGAACAATCCATCCACCTTCTTCAGTTCATAGTATTTCAAAATAACTAACTTGTAATGGCTAGGCATGCACAATTACAATATAAAATTTTATCAAAAAATTTGTATTGAATTAATTCTGATATTGTTGTTAAATATGTATATTTTATTTCTTTGTTACGGAACTGTTAGTTGTAAACTCTTTTAGATCAGATTTGAATCAGATTCAGTCTTCACAATTTGAATGATAAAGATAAGCTTGTATTGCTTGACTGCTGTTTTTAGTATCAGTTAACACTTAATCACTATATTTTTTTCTCTCATCAGAATGTGTTGTATGCATGGAAGATGGAAAGCATCCAAATTGTGTTTTTGTGGACTGCGGTCACTTGGTTGTGTGTATGGACTGTGGATCAAGATGCAACACATGCCCAGTTTGTCGGGAGGAAATAAAGCAGAGAATCAAAGTGTTTCCATGAGTTTGTAAAACAACAGCAAATATGAAACAAAACTTTTGATTATTCACCTGAAAATGGTGGAAAGATTTGGTGTGGTAAAATGGTTGTTACGTTTTATTCATAATTCTCTTGTTTACTCAGACAGGAAGTGCAGTTTTTAATGTGGTACAAGTTATTGTTTTTATTAATAATTAAACTCATTTGTCTACAATTTTCTTATTTAAGTTGATATATGTGGCCAGATGCTGCTTAAGGAAGGAGCAACTGCAATATTATTTCTTTCATAAAGCATGACTTTACTTATGGATGTCTTTTATGCTGCAGGTAATCAGGGCCTGTTGTGAAATGTAATTATTTTTATTTGCCAATAAATGTACCCATTATGTGTCAGATGATTCAGGCCCATTTTGACTCTTTTTCATTGTATTCAATCAAACATTCCATTTTTTTTTTCATTATATATTTATTTTGCTATTGTGCCAAATTTATATGAATAATACTATATTTTAATATTGTGAATGTCACCAACTGTAATGCATCTCTATTATGCTTACTCGGGTGTTATATCTACATGTAATATTCATTACATTGTTTTTAAAGGAAACAGATAGTTTCTTATCTCATTCTCAGTAAAAACATTTTGTTTTTTCAAATTGTACAAGACAGAGGATTTAGTTTGCAAATATATAAACATTTATATATGCAATATGTTCTGATAAAATGTACTTTAATATGTACATTAGTATTTCATGTCTTGGAATTAAAGATTTGAAACTCTTTAGTATTTTTTTTATCATTTACTGTTCACATTTGGACCAGGTTTCACAAACATTTGTAATCCTTTTGTCTTATAAAAAATGTAACTTAAATCAAGATTTTAAGTTAACAGGTCAAGAAAGGAATACCTGTCATGTCTATGTTTGGTTTAATGAGCTTATTTACATCCTATCAACAGTTTGTGAAGCTTTGGTTGTAAACATACCAAGAATACCAAGTTCCTTCAAATGAATGACCTTGACCCATTTTCAAGTTCACAGGGGACAGATGAGGTAAATCTTCAAATACACGTATCTTCTTCTCTATAGCTAAATGACCTATAATGATGATACATGTATTTGGCCTGTTGCCTGCCAGGATGAAGTGTTCCAGGTTCATTAAAGTGAATGACAGCTTTTCAAGGTGACTTTGGTTAAAATTTCAAAATTTTGTAGTCTTTGTCTGCTGACCATTGGGACTTGCACTCCAAGAGGTTTTACATGTTGACATATAAATTAAAGGATGAAAAAAAATTACACCCAGACATAGTATTTATTTATCAACTGTCATTAAAAACAAGTCAACAATCTGATCTGTACATAAGGCACACTTAATAATGTTTCTATATTGTTAATAATGTTTCTATATTGTTATTTTTTTTTAATTGCAAGTCACATGAAACAGTTTTCAGCTGGAGGTGAAAAGTTGAAAACTCAAATTCTTTATTTTACTTCTTCCAGTTACCACAGATATGAGACATTTCAATTTCCGGACATTCTTCTTGCTATAATGTCTCGTTTGATAACCCCTTCATTGTCATTTTCATGCATATGCATGGCTTGTTGTCGGGGACAGTCTAGTGCTGGATCTATTTCCAAGTAATCATCATATTCATCGTTGTGGATTAAACAAATGTTATGCAAAACACATGATACCATTATTACTTCCACCGCAGTTTTAATACTTTGAGTATCCAGATAATTTAGTCGCCTAAATCTGCCTTTCAGTAAGCCGAATGCTCTTTCTATTACAACTCTGTTTGCAGACAACATGTAATTGAAATTCTTTTGTTGATATGTGAGATGTCCATTATCTCTAAATGGTGTCAAGAGCCATCTACGAAGGGGATAAGCGCCATCAGCAATTGTATGATTGCCGTTACACAATAATAAACCATTCTCCCACAGGTCAGAATTGCGCAACACCCTTGCATCGTGGCAGCTACCAGGGTATCCTGCAAAACAATCTGTGAAGATCATTTCTGAATTACACACAGCCTGAAGGTGAAGAGAATGGAACTTTTTCCTATTGACATAAGACTGGGCATTCTCTTTTGGTGCACGTATTGGAATATGAGTTCCATCCAGGGAGCCTACAATCCCTGGAAATCCATTACGTTGTTCAAATTTGTCCACAGTTTCCTGCAGAGATTGATTTTTAGGCCAAGAAATAAATTTGTGTTTTAAATTTTTCAATATTGCATCAATGATCCGTCTTCTACATAAAACCACTGATGACTCGGATATCCCAAATCTGTCAGCTATCTTAATTATGCTATCTGAACCACCAAGGTACCACAATGTCACATATAACTGTTTTTCAACTGCAATAGGCTCTCGTCCACCAGTTCCACCAACTACTAGCTCCGGGCAATCTTTAAGATAGCTACTCATTTTCTGAAAGGTTTCTCGAGACAAACGAAACATTCGTCGAAACTCTGTCTCATTGTACTCTGGTATTACAGTATCAGCATAATTCAAAATCCTTGACCTTGGCTCTCTCACAACACTGAAATTGAAATAAAAGAAAAAAATCCACTTAACTTTACAATATAAAACACAACACCCTGGATCTGAATCAAAATTTTTATGAAGTGTGTAGTGATATGTATATGGAGACTGATGAATATCAATCAAGAATCTATTGATTATTATTTATGTATGGTAGCCCTGCGTTTTGGGAAAAATAAATAAATTTTATTACAATATTATGTAAATGTCACATGTGAAAATTGTAAATTATTTCTTTTTGTTGTCCGAACACTGCGTGTCATATAACTGTCTGTCAGAAAAATCATGTTGCTGGTGGTTCTAGTGTGATAGAAATGTTGTGTGTCGACAACAGGAAGATGCAACGTACTATCTTAGATAGGACGAAAAACAAACAAAATCTAGTTTGATTCACTTACGACACAATGAATGAGTGATTATTTGTGTTTAGCAATGAAACTTACCAACAAGCACAATATGCAGCTATTGCCACACCTACTAAGTCATCTCCTTTGAAATTATCATCGTCTTCACCCATTTCTAAAGCTGACAACACAGAAGTAACGGTATTGGTCGCCATATTGGAAATACACTTCCTGTTCCAGCGCATTCGATTCGCACCAGTTCCAGAACACTGTTCCGGACAGTGAATCGAGCACGCCCTTGGTGACGTCACTGACGTCACATCCGGAATAGACTCGCCTCTGGAATGTGTTCTAGAATGTTCTAGAACATTCCATGACACGTCTAATAAATAAGACCCTTTTTCAAAACCCTACTGTGGCCGTTTTATGACAGTTATCGAAAAACCAAAGATACTGTTTTCTTCAGAATTACTTCTACTTGCTACATTTGGAGGGTCATTTCGTCAGATTTAAGATTAAACTCTCCAGGTCGAGTTATACAGTAACCAACAGTCAAAGTGTCGATTTTGGCCTGTTTGGCCCCAAATATCTCGACAACTAGATTTTTCCCAGATATACCGAATATGTCAGGACGTAGATCACACCGAGTTTTATAAATGTGGAAAGTTTCATTAAAATATTAAGTAGCGTTTTCTTTGCACCCAAAGCGCAGTAATACGCTGCTAAGTAGCCAAAAGTAGCCGTGTCTACATTCCGTTCCGTAAGGAACGATAACTCTGTTATCGCCTCCTTACTGCACTTCATTCCATATTAACTCTTTACGTACTCATTCAAATTTCGCGGTCGCTACCGGAAGTGAATGCTGGGTAGGTCCTTTGTGTATTGGAGCATATGGCTATCACATCAGACGTCGATAAAACGATCTTTTACTGATCTTTTACTGTTGTATAATGCTTAATATTAAATGAAGTTTATCATATGGAACAAGTACTGAGTACGGAAACTCTTTTACCCAAATTTTCCTTTAAAATACGGCGAAATCACCAGGCAGAATCGCGGGAAATGACATGTTGATCGGCACATGTGTCACACGTGTGTAAGAAATCACGCAGTTAAAACATCGTTTTTTCGGTGTGTAAAAATATTTTACGTATTTCTTACTTATTTTGATGATAAACGTTACTCAATTATATATATATTATCGTTTTTAATTGTTTTATTGTGTTTAAAACCTCAACAATCTCGCAGAAAACGAAAGTAAATTTGAGGCCGCCATTTTGTAGCTATGTAAACAACTCGGCATGAACCGGCGGAATTCTTTGAAATAGACAATCTTAACGAATGAATATGCTTCTGGTACGTAAAATATACCATCAATACAATATTTACATCGCTTTTTATTTCTTAAAAACATCATTTCCGTGTCAATTCCTTCGTATGACTATGCTAAACCAGCAAGTAATATCAACATCTTTCGCGATGTTTTATGACGATTTGAGTCGTCACAAAGGATGGAAGGCATGTTAATTGTGACGTGTGTAGTCGTCATGAAGGATACAAGAGCACGTTTTTGTGACGTCTGTAGTCGTCGTGAGTACGGAAAGAGTTAAAACTCGGTCAACCCAGTGAAGTATTTTGGAGCGTTAGTAGATCGAGGCGTAAACATCATGTTTGTGGTCATTGAGTCACAAACACAACATTAAAGGAGTATAGGGTAATCAGCAACAATTTTTGCGGTTTGCGTTTAAATAATGACCGATAAAAATGATTGGAGACTTGAGTATATACATAAGATATTAACACACTTAATGGAATCAGGATATAAGTCAGTAAAATTATTCTATTGGACAAGGCTTTTAAATATTTGACGAGGAAGTTGTTTCAATACTAGAGGGTGACACCTGAAGGATGTCACAGATGGAATGAAGTGTAGTAAGGGGCGATAACTCTGTGTGAGCACGTTTTGTCAAAATCGCTCAATATCTTATTTTCGACCAATAAAAAGAATGTGTTGTTCGTAAAGGCAACAAAACCCATAAAGTTGAATATGCAGTCCCCTAAT
>NW_022981218.1:0-10124 GCF_902652985.1 Pecten maximus
ACGAGTAAGTAATAAATTGATTTATTATTGATTATTGAGATAGAATTTCCATATTTATTTTACATATTTAAGATAGGCCTACTGTATCTGACAAGAGACATGTAATATATATATGTGTAGCGGAACTGGACCGTGTCTATCATCGGCGACCAGGTAGCTCAATCGGTAGAGCATCCGGCTAGTGTTCGGAGGTCCTGGGTTCGAACCCAGGGGCGTAGATGGGCCCTTGATTAAGTGGATTCAAGAGCGCCGTAGGCGCGAGTCCGAAAGTTTTGGAAAGTTTTGAAAATATTGAAATGGAGTTCAAACAAAGTCGATGGTCCGGCTTCCCCCCTTTAATTTCCATTTCTGTTCCCGATGTGTCAGTGCCACATATGGTTCTACTATGTATACAAGGTACATTTGACTTCATATTGATTCCATTTTTTTAATGAAAAATTAAGTGGATTCACCTGCGCATGTGGGTTAATGTTGCGTCCCGTTTTGTTGCTCATTAGTGTATTCATGTAAAATATACATTGTTGTACATTGTTGCAACTTGTACATTCCAATGACGTCACATTGTTTACAGATCCCGCGTTTGTGTCTGCACTGCCTGACACGAAGGCTTCATTCTGTGTTTTTTATGTTTTTGTTAGTTTTCTGATAATTCAATTTGATCAGGTATGATTAACAACCCCAATCAACACGAGGTGTGATTGTAATTTTAAGTTTAAACCGCATGTTGCGAAAAATACTTCAACTTTCACTTTGTCAGTGCATTCGTGATCGCAGCTTCGATCGGCTGTCATGGCAACGACGAGGACGGTGGTTTCATCACAGTGACGAACTTACAAACTTGCATGTGTACAGCCGAAAACTTCTAACTATACCTTATGTCTTTGGAAATCATCTGTAAATAATTAATTGAATTAATTACGATCCATTGCATTCGTTTATTAACGTTTGTTCGTTTCTATATGCCGATTTCGATACTTAAAACACTGAAGAGTTCCAATATTGGAGAATGAACATTAACACTTGCTCTATGAATCGTCCTAGAGCACCCGACTACCCTAAATCAATACTTATGAAACAGGTACGAGCGTGAAGGTAATTGTATGAGAGCAACGAAAAGTGCTGTACATTCTTACGAAAATGACAAACATCGTCAAAATTACTTAAAAAGTAGTCAATTATCGGCATTTCTTCAATTAACACCAGTTTATAACGCCGTTATGTAACCATACTTGAATAAATAGAAGAATGTACAGCACTTTTTATCGTTTCTTAGCACGATGAATAAGTGTATCATATTCGTTTGTACGACAAAATACGTTGGTCGGGTGCTCTGGCCATATTTACCGACCAAGTGTTAATGTAGTCCTTCGTGCCGGTCACGTGACCACGCGAGAACACGAGGAACGACGAAAACATCCCGATAAAGACGTTGAACACCTAACATTAAATTCCGATAAAAAAAACAACAGAACTAACCGGAAATCATTAAATATTGAATTTCTATTAAAACATGATGTTTTTTTGTTCTTTTTAATTATAAATGCAACATTAACCCACATGCGTGCGTACATGCGTACAGGTAGCTTCGCGCCTGGTCAACCCCGGTCTGGCCGTGCATTTTCCCACTCCTATTACATATGTCTCTGATCTGAAAGTAAGATTTTGAAAAGTTGATTTTTGAATTTAGATAGCGTTTTCTCATAGCCAGTTTGATCATGTTGTTCTGGGCAGGGTTTCTGTTTACATAATTTTTTTCGAATTTTCCTGCTTTGAGATTTTTTTGATTTTGATTCTAAAGATCAAATTTGTTTTCATTTTTTTTTTTAAACTTTAGATTTTCATTTTTATTTTTATTTTTGCCAGTTGATATTTTTTTCAAAGCTTGATCATTGTTCTTAGTAGAATGTAACTAACATTATGGATTTCTTTTTATAGTGATGTTTTTAGGAATATTTTGTAAATTTTTTCTTTGATTTTTTTTTTTTCATAAAAAAAATTTACATCTGAAACTTGACATTTTCTTTTTGAATTTGACATTGACATTTTTTTTTTTTTTAAACTTTAGATTTCATTTTTATTTTTGCCAGTTGATATTTTTTTAAAAACTTGATCATTGTTCTTAGTAGAATGTAACTAACTTAACATTATAGATTCTGTTTTAGTGATGTTATATTAGGAATATTTTGTAAATTTTTTCTTTGATTTTTTTACTTAAAAAAAAAATTTTGCATTTGAACTTGACATTTTCTTTCAAATTGATTGACACTTTGACATTGCTGTTGGAACTGCTATATAGGATGACAGATATATTTTTTTGATGTTAATGTTTTTATGTTGAATGTTCCATGTTTATTTGTTTTGGTGTATGGGTGAGGAAGTAGTCGTTATTTAAATTATTTTCCCTGATCATTTATTTTATTCAGAAGTTGATTTAGTTGCGCTGTTGTATATATTTACTATTGATGTATGCTGGTGTTTTTGTGTTAAATATTTATCTATGTGATTTTTCCCCCCATTGATTTCAATTAATTTGTTTCATTTATCATATATTGATATAATATTTGACTTTTGCATCAGCTTTTGACTTTTTTAATATTCACCAGGTAAGTGTGTTGTTTACTGTTTATAACTTTGAATTTACACATTCATAATGGAATTCCCTCAGGATCAGTTAGGAGTACTTCGTGCTGTCTTCAGATACGGGATTTAATCCAGGTGATGAGGTGAGGGGGGCCCAACTGTAAAGGAATGGATTAAGACAAAGGCCTATTAAAGTGGATCCTATGTACAGCCGGCACCTGCCCATACTGTGACAATTAATCCTGCGGTGAGGATTTTCAGTTTTTTCAGGGGAGGAAAGGACACTTATGATGTTGTGGCGATATAAGGTGGGGTCCTTGCTTGTAAAACATGGAGAGGAAGTGGTGGCCACAGCATTAAGGAGGTCATTGAAGGTAGACCCGCAGAGTAGTGATGAATGTGGGACCTAACGCAGTGTCAGGGAGATTGTTGCCAAGATGGACACCCTATTTGGAGCAGTTGAAAAAGGGGGAAAAACTTGTTAGCAAAATTCTTCAGTGCTCGTCAAAGGGAGGGAGAGGATGTGTCTACATGGATTTTGCAGGCTTAAGGATATTATGAATAAGGCAGTACAACAAGGAGTGTCCAGATGGGAATGCAGAGGGAATGCACGTACAATGTTCTGGTCTGGGTTGAGACGAGAAATCAAAGATTTTTACTGGCAAAATAGATACTGTCAAAACCGTTTGATGAGCTGAGAATTTGCAGTACACTAATAGAAGGGATTTGATTGCAGCGGGAAGAGGTGACAACTCCAGGTAAGGTAGCTGATAAGGTCAAACCTTTTTGTGCATATGGCTGCAGCTAAAAGAGATGAAGGGACTTTCCACAATTGACAACAGATATGGTAGATATGAAGAAAACCCAACAAAAGTCTACAGCAAAGCAAGGGGAGAAAAAGCAGACAAGGGAAAAGGGTTTTCTCATGGTAAACAGAAGAAAGGGCCTCAGTCCTGGTTCAGTCCAATTATACACATGGCCAGCAGCAGGCGAGCTTTCAGCCCCCAGCAGGCTAAACCCAGTTCAACCACAGCATCTCCAGGCCTAGCAACGAGCCATCCTCCACCACCACAGTATCGAGGAAACGAGCCCCAATGCTCTGCCCGGGACCACACCCCTCCCTGGGCTTAAACATTTTGTTTGCCTAGCTACGCCCCTGGTAATAAATGTGCTAAATAAACTGTGATATTACACTTCATTGAAATATTTCTGATGTTATGTAATTATTGTGTATATATAATTTTAAAAACTCTAATAAATTTTTATTATTAGCACAGTTGATGGTTCACTTTCATATTTTAGCACACAGTTTTTTGCTGAAAACTTATCAAGGGGTCACTAGGATGAATTTAGATTGTCCATTCCTGATTGATAAGTTAGCACAGGGGCCTGTTCCTCGAATGACACATGTATCTAGATCTCCTAATGCAAAGTTGGCCTCGATGCTTTATGTAAGTTCCTTCTGTCTGAGTTGTGCTTATTTGCATTTTGTTCACAGAAACCAGCCCTCTTGATTACTGTTGAACCAGATGTGATTTCTGAACCTACAGATCTCAGCCGAAGGATGACATATTGGCAGGTATTACACCAAAGTCTCTCTGACCAACCCCCCCCATTGCTTTGAGTTTTTCCGGGGCCCGAGTGGTTTATGTGTCTCACCCAACTTATCACTAGCCCTCCAACTCTGGGTCGCGAGTTTTGAAACCCACATGGGGCAGTTGCCTGGTACTGACTGTAGGACGATGGTTTTTCTCCGGGTATTTCGGCTTTCCTCCACCTCTAACCCAGGCTAAACAAGAATCAAATTTCAGATATCCTGTCCCACTTATGCTCCAGAATAGCATTTTTTCCATAGTCTCTTGGCATCAATTGGCTGATTAACCTGTATGTGTAGTTGTCAGGATCTGCATGTTACAGTGGTCTCCATGCAGGTGTTGATGATAAATCTAGCAGGCTTGGGGTCTCAGGATTTTTTATATTGCTTGGAATCCCAGCAGCTTTAATTGCTCATTTCACCTTTGTTATCAATCTTAAAAAAATTATTTTCAGCAGTTAAATCTTTATAACTCAAAGGTTGGTGCCAAATACATATGAAATAATTCTTTTAAAAAAAAACTTTGTTTTGTCTGTGAATGTTTATATTTGTATTTTCAGATAAATCATCATACTGCACTCTCAGATCAAGGGGAATAAATCTGAAATTAATTGAGATCATGGACCCCATGTAAGTCAACAACTTCTGACCTGATATTGGGTATGTAGCATACTGGCATGAAGGCCTACAAATTTGTTCAAATGGATGACCTTGACCTTCATTAAAGGGTCACATAGGTCAAATATGCAAAAAAAAATTAATGACGTCTTGATAACCAAGTGGCCCAGAGACCCGATATTGGGTCTGTAACATTCTTAGGTGAAGGGGTACCAAGTATGTTCAAATAAATTTACCTTGACCTTCATTCAAGGTAACGCTAGGGTCAAATATGCTTAAATATTTAATGGATTTGTTCTTGATAACCAAAAAGCCCAGAGACCTGATTTTTGGGTTTCTGTAGCATGCTGGGATGAAGGGTTACTAATTAAGTTTTTTCCCTTGGATGACCTTTGACTTTTTTTCAAGTCATTGGGGTAAAATATGCTAAAACATTTTAAACAACTTCTTCTCAGTAACCAAGGATCCAGAAACTTAATATTGGCCCTGTTGCATGCTGGCATGAAGGGGTACAATGTTTGTTCAAAGGACTGTCCTTGCCTACATTCAAGTCACAGGTTCAAACATGCTTAAAGCTAAGTCAAAGAATTATAACCATCAGGTGACAGTTAGGGCCCATGGGCCTCTTGTAATGGTATTTTGTTTGAAACTTTTAGGTGTAATTTGACATATCTAATATTTGTTCCAAACTGCCCAGATGACTTTGTTTTACTGTGCAAAATGACCTGGTATTTTCCCTCAAATATCACTGGGTTATATGTAACATCCAGTATTGCAGCATGAATTGGAGACCTGTCATATCCTTAAAAGGTTTATAAACCGTCAAATGTTGGGTTTTAAATTGTGTAGCAAAATGTGTATCTATAACTTAATTCAGCCATTCCTAATGAACAAAACCATTGTCCAGGAATCCATCCCCTTATTTGGCCAAGTCCAATTTAAGAAGCTCTTCCATTTTGTGACCATCAAAGGATGGATGTACCGTAATGCTACATCAAGCCATGGGTGATATGCACAAAACTGAGGTGAAATGTCAAGGGTTTTAAGGGTTTAAAGGTAAAGCTTGGAGGTCAATGTCAAGGTTTGAAGAATGAATGGTCAAGGTTTAGAGAGTGAAAGGTCAAGCCTGGAGGTCAAATGTCAAGGTTTGCCGGGTGAAAGGTCAAAGCTTGGAGGGGCAAATGTCAAGGTTTGAAGAATGATGGTCAAGGTTTGCAGGTGAAAAAGGGCAAGGGTTTTGGGGAGTGAAAGGTCACATTTTGAGGGTTAAAGGTCAAGGATCGGAGGGACAAAAGTAAGAGTTTATAAATTGCATGGTGACAGGTCAAAGTGTGGAGACTGAAAGGTCAAAGGTTTGAGGGTGAAAGGTCAAGACATGGCGAGTCAAAAGAAAGGGTTTGCTGGGTGAAAGGTCAAGGTGTGGAGAGTCAGATTGTCAGAGTTTTGAGGTATATATCACAGCAACAGTAATAAGGTGCAGTTCATCTGATATTAACCAAACTTTTGCAAAGTATACAATACAAAGTGGTTAATTTTTAGCTCACCTGGGCCAACAGGCCAAGGCCAGTTTTGCCATACGTGGCATCCCCTCGACTTGCATGTGGGGTCCATCCATCGACAATTGACTTCTTCTTAACCGAGATCAGAATTTAACCAAAGGTAGGAAGTACTCTATATGTGACGGCATTCAAAGGTTTACAAATGATGGGCCTGATGGGTGGGCCAAATGGTCCATTTGGAAATATTGAACTTAAAATAAATGTACTTCTTCTCTGGAACTAAGCAATGTACATATGACATTGATATTTCAGTGGTAACAATTTCCTAGTTGGTTGGGTTCAAATTCATACAAATGATAGGGCTGACCCCCAGGGGTAGGGCAAAAGGGGCAATTTGACTATATTGCTTAAAGGACTTCATGTATTTTTTGAAACCGTTTGAGTCCCCACCCTCTAACCATATTAGCATTGCTGGGCATCAAGAATGAAAAACAATCCTGTCGTAAGAATAGGGCCCCGGGGGCCCTTTCCCCACCCCAAGGGACTTAGTTTCTTTAAACAAAATCATGTAAGTCCCCGACTTCGTTCTGTTAATCTTTGAAGCAGTTGAATCCCCACCCCATAACCATATATAAGCATTGTTAGACATCAAAAATAAAGCTATGAACGAATTGAACATGAACATTATTTTGATGTTTACTCAAATAAAACCCGGTGAACGATACAGGCCCTCTGGACTTCTTGATTTGGTATAAACATTAAGATACTTTTGTATCTTTTAAGTATAATAATTGTGTAAAGGGTTAGCACGAGATGAAAACAAATAAATCTGTTGTTATTACCAATAAAACTGGGCCACAATATTTTACAATGATTACATTCATTTTACTTATAATGTTGTAGATTAGTTCTGTCACAAAATTTAAATGAAAATGCCACACCTACAACTTGTGTTTCCAGATATAGCCCAAAACTTGACACAAATGCAGCAAAAAAAGCTCACATGTGAGCACAACTGGAGGAGTACAAATGTAAAACCCCGGGAAAATGTTCATAACTTCACGGTGAGATAATTTGTTCACAGACTTCTACAGGTGGGTAATTAGGTCACAGACTTCTACAAGTGAGATAATTAGGTCACAGACTGCTACGGTGAGATAATTAGTTCACAGACTTCTACAGGGAGATAAATTTGGTCACAAAACTTCTACAGGTGAGATAATTAGGTCACAGACTTCTACAGGGTTTGGGTAATTGGGTCACAGACTCCCCACCGGTGAGATACTTAGGTCACAGACTTTTACAGGTGAAATAATTAAGTCACAGACTCCACAGGTGAGATAATTAGGTTACAGACTTCTACAGCTGAGAAATTAGGTAAACGAATTTCTACAGGTGAGAAAATTAGGTCACAGATTTCTACAGTGAGAAAATAAGGTAACAGATTTCAACAGGTTGAGATAAATAGTTCATCAACTTCTACAGATTTGAAAATTAGGTCAGTCAGAGATAAATATGGGTAATTTATCATTTTTACCAGTGGAATATCAGAAATTCTCAACTTGATAAAAAACTTATGCCCGATCTTGCTAATCGTCACTTTATCATCATTAGTAATGATGTAAGAATCTTTAGTCATTTCACACAAAATATAGTCCCAAAGCGTATATAACTGCAACAGAATTTAAATTTCTTGGGCTTTTGAAATTATGGGGACCTATAATATACAGTGAAACCTACTTTACCGACCACTGACTTTAACAACCCTCCTGTAACATCTGACCATTATCACCAGAATGGGGAACTATATAAAGGGTACTTTTAAAGCAAAATTACATGTATGTGATGTTAATTTGGTATTTAATTCCTTATAAATTTTCAATTGGGGTTTTTACATGGCCACTAATCACTCGTAACGTATGTTAAAATGTAACACAATTGTTGATAAGCCAATACAATTATATGTGTAATTTAATGATAATCTAATAATATTTGTTTATTTTTGATAGATTGAGTGTAGGATAGAGCTTATGAAAATATATTCTTGAATGCCTGACCAAGGACCAGCTTGGGGAATTCCAGCTTTATGGACACGAAAAGTTTCCTAAACAGAACATTAATTGACCCACAGTTTGCAGTAACAGGCTGAGGACGCCTCCGCTCCCCAAGACCGGGGTTCACCAAGAACAACACAAACAATACTTGAACACAGCAAACTTCCTAAAAAAGACCAACATTCTACCACAGCTGCTGTCTGTCACAGGGCTGGCTGAAGACATCTGCCCAAAGACTGGGTTTTACTTAATTAGGAATAACACAAACAAAACTTGGATAACACCCCTTCAGGGATATGTAGTATGAAGATAAGAACATTGTGACTTAGAGCTAGTCCGAATTATGGCCTCTACAAAAAAACAGAGGTTTACTGGTGTCACTCTGTCATAAACCCAAAAACTTGTCTAGACTCATACTATTTAGCATTGTTCAGGTTTCAACCAAATCCCGTATCAAATGTATGACTGTCTTAATTGCGACATATGCATTATTTAATGGGCAATTTTACTGTACACTGCTACCTTATCAAAGTATATTTTTGATGCTTGATTATAAATTTGAAAATTACATTCTTTATTACCCCAAAAATATCAAATTTTTTCAAAAAACTATCTTGTCATTATTGGATGATCAAAGGGAGATAACTCACTTATCTTTTCATATTTTCAAGTGGGTTTATAATCATAATATTCAGTGAATTAGTGTTATTTAAATAATTATTGATGTTATATAACAAACTCAAAATGACTGATTGGATTCTCACAATCCATATAGACTGAATCTTGGTTTGTTTTACCCAGTTTTCTACCATAGCTGAATACATGGATACTATTGAAAAAAATTTTATTTTTTGAAATCGTTGGTAAAAAACCCCTACAGTAAGGACCGTAGCTTTTTAAAACTTTTACCCTTCCCCCCCGCGATTTTTGGTGACAGTGTACAGGAGAAATAAACACCGTGTTTCCTGGTGATAGACAATTATGCCGATCGTCACCGGGGTAAATCATCAAAGATCGCGGTGACCAAGCGTGCCGCGGTGAACCTCCGCGATCGAGACACTGAGGACCCCAAGGATCACAAGGGTCACGACTCATCGGTGCCGACTCATGCGATAAAATTTTCCTGTATATGAATCGGTATGGATAATTACATGTATATAACTACAAACCCCTCAACGCTATGATCGATGTTGACCAGGGACGTACGGTATAACCATTTTTCCATTGGTTTTAATTGTTTCCATCTCTTATAATGCCGTAGAATTAAACATCAGTTTTTAAATTAGCTTGAAAATATGATGATTTTTTTTTTGTCACTAGTCGTAGTCTAGAGGGGACATAGATAAGTCTAGTATATTTAGATATATAAGAACTGTAAAATTCCGCTGTGTGTCGCTGACAGGTAAAAGAAAGTAGATTTGATGGAAGTTTTTTTCTTGAGTAGTAGATCTAAGAATCACTGTGTGGATGATCATTTTCATTCAAACAACTTTAATCCAAGTAAAGGATTTTAATTTCATACATTTCTGGTGTAGGGCCAAACGCACTAGCCTACATATGAAAACATTGAATGTGCCGTCACCGTTTGGTGTCGCTAAGATATAAGGTTGTAAATACAATAAAACCGGTGTGAAATCGCCACGTATCTTACCAATATGGATAAATGAGATATTTATTTACCCCAGATCAAACCCTTTAGTCCCCCTAGGTGTTTTTATTCCGTCGCATAGACCCTTGCTTTACGGGTAGTCAAAATTTCACGCTGTTGACCTGCGGTTT